>NC_041408.2:73467309-73472309 GCF_900747795.2 Erpetoichthys calabaricus | reverse complement strand
GGACGTAGAGGCGAAGCCCCTAACGTTGTGCTACGGCGTGTGGTTCGTTCATTTCACAGCATGTAGATCGGGGTAATTACATTGCAGGCATTCGTAGTCTGATTCACAATCTGATTGTATGGGTGGTTACCTACCAGGTAACGCTTGTGGTTGGTGAGCAAGTCGGCTAACTTCTGCTACGGTGCCCTCTTTCACTTGCGAGAAGCAAATCATACAATGGTTGAAATAGTTTAATATATATAGCAAAATCACCGCGCTTCGCAGGGGCGAATATGGTATTGCAAACGGCAGCGTTTCTATAAACCTAATTTGAAGTTACGGTTTATACTGTGCTTTGTTTCATATTCTTTTCCTACTTTATCAATTGTGTAATGTGTTTTTTGAACAGGTTTCATTCATGGAAGTGATCACTCCTGCTGCGTTCATTCACTTAACGTGAGCTGCTCTCTTGTGTGATGTTGCGATGTCCACGGGTTTATTTAATGTTAGCTAAGACCCGGCAGTTAAAAGTTTCTCGCTACAGCAATTTTAACTCTGTTACAAAGTGATGCAAACTCTCGTTTATACCTCGTGTCTTCTCATTAAACTTGTATCTCGCGAATATGGCATTGCAAACGGCAGCGGGAGCGTTTCTATAAAGTTAATTTAAGGTTAGGTTTATACCGTGCTTTTTTATACCTCGTGTCTTCTCATTAAACTTGTATCTCGCGAATATGGTATTGCAAACGGCAGCGGGAGCGTTTCTATAAAGTTAATTTAGACTTACGGTTTACACCGTGCTTTTTTATACCTCGTGTCTTATGAAGATGCTTGTATGCGTCACTCACTCGCTTCTTATTGTTTCGCTGCCTTGTCAATTGTGTAATGAGTGTTTTCTTCAGCGCTCTTTGGGGCTCCTCCTTCTTTTCTACGTACTGAGTTCACAGTCAGTTCACGTGATTACGTGGGAGGCGTGATGACGCGACACGCAACTCAGTCTCCTACGGCCATCTTGCTGCCTTCCATTACAGTATATGGACAAAAAAGAGGTTCCAGTTATGACCATTACGCGTATAATTTTGAAATGAAACCTGCCTAACTTTTGTAAGTAAGCTGTAAGGAATGAGCCTGCCAAATTTCAGCCTTCCACCTACACGGGAAGTTGGACAATTAGTGATGAGTGAGTCAGTCAGTCAGTCAGTGAGTGAGTCAGTCAGTCAGTCAGTCAGTGAGGGCTTTGCCTTTTATTATTATAGATATATATATATATATATATATATAGTATATGTGTATATATGTGTGTGTGTGTGTATATATATATATATATATATATATATATATATATATATATATAGTATATGTGTGTGTGTATATCTGTATATATATATATATATATATATCTATACATATTAATAAAAGGCAAAGCCCTCACTGACTGACTGACTGACTGACTCATCACTAATTCTCGAACTTCCCGTGTAGGTGGAAGGCTGAAATTTGGCAGGCTCATTCCTTACAGCTTACTTACAAAAGTTAGGCAGGTTTCATTTCGAAATTCTACGCGTAATGGTCATAACTGGAACATATTTTTTGTCCATATACTCTAATGGAGGAGGCGGAGTCACGTATCGCGTCATCACGCCTCCTACGTGATCACGTGAACTAAAAACAAGGAAGAGATTTACAGCAGTCAAACGCGGGAACGAAGGTAAATGACGTTAATTTTTGACTGTCTTTTAATACTGTGTAAGCATACATATTAACACGTGCAATTAAACGTGTGCATTTACGGGGTGATTTCTCAGGCTTTAAAGCTCGCCTTTTATCAAACGCGGGAACAAAGGTAACTGACGTTGTTCACTGTCTTTTAATACTGTGTAACCATACATATTTACACATGTGCAATTAAACGTGTGCATTTACGGGGTGATTTCTCAGGCTTAAAAGCTCGCCTTTTACTAAAAAGGTAAATGCAAAACTATTTTCAATCATTCTATGATCTGCTTCTCACAACTGAAGGCACCGTGGCTGATGTTACGTCACTTGCTGGCCAACCATAAGCTTTACCTGGTGGTTAACCGGACACTCACTTCACTCCCTTTCGGGAATCGAAGCTCTGAGATTTTCTTTTGTTCTTAATTAAAATTTAAAAGCAATACTTCACCGCTGCTAAGCCGCTCTAGCGCTGACGTCCGAGGTTCGATTACCGTAAGCAAGTGCAGTGAGTGTGTAATTACATTCACGGCATTCGTAGTCTGATTCACAATCTGATTGTATGGGTGGTTACCTACGAGGTAATGCTTATACTTGGCCACCAAGTCAGGTCGAAGTGATCACTCGAATAAACGCAGCTTCACAAAAAAACAGATCCTTAACAAACTGTTATTAGTATATTTTCCCTCAATTTAAAAATGTTTTATTTTCTTCTTAATAAAAATTTAAAAGCGGTACTTCGCCGGTGCGAAGCGCGTTGATTTGACCGACTGACACATACAGACATATTCATGAGTGCAGGTACTTCGGAAAGAAAGCACCGTGTAAACCTAAAGTTTAAATTAAGTTCATAGACCTACAAAAGGTTGCCATTCATTTGAGGCAAGATTGCTTTTCTTCTGTACAACTATACGTTGCATTCTCAAGAGTGTGCTTGCACGGCTTCAGATATATATGTATATATATATGTATGTCTATATATAAATATGTAAGCTTATAAGTACTGCCTTACTTCTCTTTAAGAAAGGAAGATGTAATGATACTTGATTTAAACGATTCCATGTCTTCCTGGGTTTGCGTAGCTTATTGTCAATATCTTTACACCTGTTTTTAACACTTATTTACTGAAACGGGCTTTCACGAAAAAAGTTAGGGCTTTGCTACAGGATACACCCTCCACAAGTTAAGCAAGTAAAAATAAAATATATATTTATGTTTTATTTAAAGCTTTTAAGTTCGTATGCATAGCCCCATTTGGCTGTTTAATTTTTTTTTTCTTTCTTCAGTAATATTTAATCTCCTTAAAGAAAAAGAACATATCCATTTTACTTTTTTTGTATCTCTTTAGTAATATTTTAGTGTAAAAGAATAACCAGTATTTAAAGCTTTTATGTTACTTTATACATTTATTTTACACAATGTTGAAAAATTAATAAGAAAGCTACATATTTTGGCAGCTGCTGCTTTCATTTTCAATGAAACGTCAATGAAGAAGAAACAGTTTGCACTATCTAAAAATCAGAAACCCTCATTTATAAAAGTTTGCTGCAGATGACTTAACTGAAAATAAATGAATAGTTCCTATGTGTATAATACATATTTATCTATTTTACTTATGCCTTTATTCCACCAACTTACAACATCTGAGGTACAATTTGTTACATTACTTTTGTTTTTTGCAGCACAGGCAGGTGAAGTGACTTCCTCAGGGTCACACAGTGGTGTCAGTACCAGGATTTGAACTGACAAGCTCCGGGTTTACTGAAATATTACTGAACAAAGAAAAAAAACGAAAACGGGCAAATACGGCTATGCATACAGATGTCCATCCGTCCATTATCCAACCTGCTATATCCTAAATACAGGAGCCAATAAGTACATATGTTTATATACAGTATATATATATATATATATATATATGTGAATGTATGTATGTATATATGTATGTCTATATATATATATATATATATATATGTAGATTTGTAAATTTGTATATGTATATATATGTTTATGTGGATGTGTATATGTGTATATACGTATGTATATGTAGATATGTGTATATGTAGATATGTATATATATAGATATGTATATATATGTTTATGTGTGTCTGTGTGTGTATATTATATATATAAAAGACAGCAACACTCATAACAATGACAACACAATTACATTGACAATCATGTTACGTTATTTTTAAAATGTTTCCTTTTTTTTTTTTCATAACGTCTTTAACACACTACTTCTCCGCTGCGAAGCGCGGGTATTTTGCTATATGTATATATATGTGTATATATATGTGTATATATATATATATATATATATATATATACTAGCAAAATACCCGCGCTTCGCAGCGGAGAAGTAGTGTGTTAAAGAGGTTATGAAAAAGTAAAGGAAACATTTTAAAAATAACGTAACATGATTGTCAATGTAATTGTGTTGTCATTGTTATGAGTGTTGCTGTCATATATATATACATATACACATATACACACATATACAGATATATTATATATACATATACACATATATTTTTTATATAAATATATATATATATATATATATATATATATATATATATACACATACATACATACATACATACATACATATACACACATAGATGCACTTACAATAACATAGAAATCAATATAAACAACATTAACATCATTATCATATGAGAATATGAAGTAATATATAAGAAGCACATTTCATATAAATATAAATTATTAAACAGTAAAATCTTCTTCTATAATTTGCTACCGTGGCTTTTCGTTGGTCTGTCCATGATTTTAAATCACCTGTAGCTTGCAAACCGTTTCACCTATTGACTTGAAATCTGGTACACATATAATACGTCACGTCTGCTATCCACTTTATGGGTGATGATTGTATTACTCTTTTTATGTTTATTTTATTTTAGAATCAACTCCTATCTGCGCACACCAGGGCGGCCGTGGGCAGATGCGTATGGTGTATTCACTCCATGTTATCGTGCATTGCGCTGTCACTGGTATTTTGATAAAAGAATTTGAACAATATATAAGAAGCGTATAAATTATTAAACAGTAAAACATTAACATTTAAGAAGTAAAGTTACATTGAGTACTACTGCAGTGCCTTCGGGTATACCTCATTTTTTGTTTGCCCATTACATGCTTAAATGTATACATTTTTTGGTGTACCTACCCGAGAACACGTGACATATAACCGAGCGTGGGAGAAGCATGGATTTTAAACACGCGTTGAGTTCATCTGCTGGTCTCCCTCGTGGAATAACTGGTAATGTTTGACTAAAATGTACAGC
>NC_041408.2:73397309-73459809 GCF_900747795.2 Erpetoichthys calabaricus | reverse complement strand
TAAAAGTATTCACAAATTTTGCAAACATATCTTGGCACTCAAGTGTGGTGCTAGCCATCTCATATTATAATATTAACCACAACTGGCCATGCCTGTTGATGCTGCAATGTGCTCTAGACTAATTCATTTCTTTTTATCATTCCTGTCCCTCACAAAATTTCTTAATATAAAAGGGAAGTGGAAGTACATCAACAGACCTATAAATTTCATAATGCAACGTATAAAAAAATAAAAAATAAAAACAAGAGAAAAGGCTGATAGCAATTGAACACCAATTCTTCATCATATGCTATATCTAAAAAAGACCATTTCTTAAATTGTTAGAGTAGACCTTTGAAATCTGCAAATTAGTAAATGTGCAAATAATTATTATTCTGAATTTAGTAATAACATTTACCCAATACAACTGGTTACATAAACACATACATACAAGTATTACATATTTAGTCTTAAATTTTGCATTCTTTTCCTTCTTTTTGATTTTCTACCACCAGTTTCAGTAATGTTTAATTTGTGTAAGTTAAGGGTCTACTTTATGTAAAGCTATTATTGTTATTTTTGAGAAATACCTGAAAACGCAGAAGCACATCATTTTGAAACTTATAATAACATATCCACTTTTAACAAAGTATCTAATACAGTAATCCCTCCTCCATCGCGGGGGTTGCGTTCCAGAGCCACCCGCGAAATAAGAAAATCCGCGAAGTAGAAACCATATGTTTATATGGTTATTTTTATATTGTCATGCTTGGGTCACAGATTTGCGCAGAAACACAGGAGGTTGTAGAGAGACAGGAACGTTATTCAAACACTGCAAACAAACATTTGTCTCTTTTTCAAAAGTTTAAACTGTGCTCCATGACAAGACAGAGATGACAGTTCCGTCTCACAATTAAAAGAATGCAAACATATCTTCCTCTTCAAAGGAGTGCGTGTCAGGAGCAGTGACTGTCACAGAGAGAAAAGCAAACAAATCAATAGGGCTGTTTGGCTTAAGTATGCGAAGCACCGCGGCACAAAGCTGTTGAAGGCGGCAGCTCACACTCCCTCCGTCAAGAGCAGACAAAGAGAGAGAGAGAGAGACGGAGTTTGTTTTTCAAGCACAAATCAATACGTGCCCTTTGAGCTTTTAAGTATGCGAAGCACCGTGCAGCATGTCGTTTCAGGAAGCAGCTGCACAAAAGATAGCAACGTGAAGATAATCTTTCAGCATTTTTAGACGAGCGTCCGTATCGTCTAGGTGTGCGAACAGCCCCCCTGCTCAATCCCCCTACATCAGGATCAGAGAAAGTCAGCGCAAGAGAAAGAGAAAAGTAAGCTGGTTAGCTTCTCAGCCATCTGCCAATAGCGTCCCTTGTATGAAATCAACTGGGCAAACCAACTGAGGAAGCATGTACCAGAAATTAAAAGACCCATTGTCCGCAGAAACCCGCGAAGCAGCGAAAAATCCGCGATATATATTTAAATATGCTTATATATAAAATCCGCGATGGAGTGAAGCCGCGAAAGGCGAAGCGCGATATAGCAAGGGATTACTGTACACTGATTTGTGACATTTTAAAATATGGCCAGCTTTCGGTAGAACAGCTTTTCAGAGTTAAAGATTGCTTGAGACAGTTGTGTGTATTATCTTGATATTTGATGGCAGCATGTAGTATTAGGAATAAATTATGCTCAGATTTATATACAATGCCATAAATATTGTGATTGCTTAAGTTTCATCATGATTAATTCTTCCATTAACAATAAGAATGATCAAAACTTTTAAGCATATTATTTCTCCTCATCTAAATTATTTTGACACATTTAAATTGATACTTTTAAGATTGAAATTCAAAAGACATCAGACATGTCAAAAATCTGTACAGTATATGTTTATTATGATTTATCATGACCTCCGTTTTAGCAGTAGAGAAAATTTACTATAAGTTTAACTAAACTGTATAACCATGTAATCTTCTCTTATTCAACTTAAACTATTTATTCTTTATTACTTATAAGTTTACTGGTTTATATGGTCATTATTGTCACATATACAGTGAAATTCTTACTTGCATGTACTAATCAACATGCAACACATCCACACTCTCCAGCACCATAATTAATAAATACAGCTATGTTACCCTATAATTTCAGACAAGAAAGGTGTGAAATTTATACTTATAAAATGAAAGATTATTTGTGCTATTTATATTTACTCTTCACATTGTTTGATGCCATATCAGTTTCTTTAGTTCTTGTGCTCATCCAGCTGCTGTGAAATGGTAAATACAACAAAATAAAGCAAGTATAAATTATGCGATGCACATTGATTTCTGTATAATAGCTATAGCTATTAAGAGAGGCATGAACTTGAGAGATGTAAAAAATTAAAACACGGCAATGGAATTCATCAAGGTTCTTAAAGTGCATTTCTGTTGTGCTTACCATATAGGAAGGTACTTTTGATTACTATTTAAAGCAATCAACACAATGAATAGAAGAATATACACTTAGAGTAACATGTTGCATTTGATCATCTTCTAAGAAAAACAGCACAGATCTCTCTCTTTTAAAATTCTGCTCAAACATACAGAAATTAAGGTGAGGAATTTTTACAAAAGTTTCATTTTCTTCAGTTTCTGTTTTACAACCAAACAACGCGCAACGTTACCTAAAAGTCCAGAAATTTAGGTCTCAATTTGCCGCAATGTCTGCTAACAGTATTATTTTAATCCCCATATCAGGCTCTATGTACTTAAAGTAGCCTCTGGTTTCAGTAGGGGGAAAAAGGCATTAAAAAGAGAAAATGCATTAAGTTCCATACAGTAAACTCAAAACTGAGAATTCTTGTTTTGTCTGTTCATTTCAGGCTCACAAAGCCCATTTCATGGTAGTGAGAACCAAACCGTAACATGCCACCAAGGCAGAAATCAACTTTGCGCAGGGAGCCAGTTAATTGCAAATATTTTTTTTTTTTTAATATATATGTTATCTGTTTACTTTGCACCCTACCAAAATCAGAAAACAACAAGACAGGTTTACAGTAATGATAAAGTAAATAACCAGACACACAAGTATTGTTTCACATTGCAAAGGGGACCTAAATCTATCAGAAAATTACATTGCACACTACATTTTCCATATTTGCATGATACTGTAGTGTATATATTGCATGGCAGTGCATTGTAGTCATAGTCGCTGCGCCTCATAACAAGGGAAATGGAGTTCATGTTTCTAGTGATCGCTGTGTGAAATTTGCATATTCTCCCTTTGTTCTAGTGGGTTTCCTCCAGGTGCTCTGTTTTCACCCACAGTCCCAATGCATGCAGGTTAGGTGGATTGCAGACACTGCATTGTCCCATACTGTGTGCGTGTTTACCCTGTTGTCCAGTCCAGTAATTTTTCTTGCCTTGCGCTCAATGCTTGATGAAATATACTCTAGCTACCCTGCAACTCTTCTCTGGATAAGCGGCTTTAGAAGATGGATGTATGTATGTAGCATACATGAAGAATAACCAACTCTGTTTTCAAGCAAGAAAGGACAATTGGCCAGGATGAAGAGGAAAATATAGATAGGATTATAAAAAAGCAACTGGGAAGGAAGGTAAATGGAAGCATGAAAGGGAAAGAAAACCAGCTTCCCTAATTCAGAAAATCTGTTTATGCAAGACTATAAAAAGGCTTTTTGCAGATGATGTTGTCCTGTTTGCTTCATCAGGCCGTGATCTTCAGCTCTCTCTGGATCGGTTCGCAGCTGAGTGTGAAGCAGCTGGGATGGGAATCAGCACCTCCAAATCCGAGACCATGGTCCTCAGCCGGAGAAGGGTGGAGTGCCCTCTCAGGGTTGGGAGCGAGATCCTGCCTCAAGTGGAGGAGTTCAAGTATCTCGGGGTCTTGTTCACGAGTGAGGGAAGAATGGAGCGTGAGATCGACAGGCGGATCGGTGCGGCATCCGCAGTAATGCGGGCTCTGCATCGGTCTGTCGTGGTGAAAAAGGAGCTGAGCCATAAGGCAAAGCTCTCAATTTACCGGTCGATCTATGTTCCTACCCTCACCTATGGTCATGAGCTATGGGTAGTGACCGAAAGAACGAGATCGCGAATACAAGCGGCTGAAATGAGTTTCCTCCGCAGGGTGTCTGGGCTCTCCCTTAAAGATAGGGTGAGAAGCTCAGTCATCCGGGAGGGGCTCAGAGTAGAGCCGCTGCTCCTCCGCATCGAGAGGAGTCAGATGAGGTGGCTCGGGCATCTGATCAGGATGCCTCCTGGACGCCTCCCTGGTGAGGTGTTCCGGGCACGTCCAACTGGGAGGAGGCCCCGGGGAAGACCCAGGACACGCTGGAGGGACTATGTCTCCCGGCTGGCCTGGGAACGCCTCGGGATTCTCCCGGAAGAGCTAGAAGAAGTGGCCGGGGAGAGGGAAGTCTGGGCATCTCTGCTCAAGCTGCTGCCCCCGCGACCCGACCTCGGATAAGCGGAAGAGAATGGATGGATATAAAAAGGCTAACAGGTGTTTTGTGACTCGAGTCCATGGCAGGTTCAAGAGGTGAATGTGGACAGCCCCTGTGACAATAAAAACTAAAAATTACACAGAATAAGCACAGTATTACAGACAACCTAACACATTCCCAGTTACAGAGATCTCTACATTTATTCTTAGCTAATATTTAATTAAATTCTGATTCTAAGTTATCATTTAAAACAGAAAAGCGGCTGTTTTAACACACCCATTAATTAATGTCTGATTCAATGATTCCACATATCATTACATGAAAAGGTAACAAACCATTCCTGAATACTTAATTATTTTATATTTCAAAATTTCTTGTGAAACAAAAATATAGTTCTTTGATTTAGCCTTTGGTTCCGAGTTCATATCTGTGATTAAATGGAAATGTGTGTGGACCTTCTCATTTTTCCTTGTTTAACTTCATTTCAATGTTTTTGATTTTACCTGGTCTTGAATTAATCATTGCTTGGACAAGCAGTCATTTTATTCCAAAAAAGATCAAAGGTGCAGAGCTTCCTCTGTGAACATTTTTGAAGTGCCCTGTCATGCTAAGAAAGGCTAAAACAATAGATTTTTAAATGTTACGATAGCTAACAGAATGGAATTATACAAAAGAAAATATTATTGATCAGTTATAAAAAATGATCTGTGTATTGTACAAATCTAAAAGCAGATTGTAATTTTTCTAAAAATTTAAAGCCTTTTCCCCAATACTTCCAGCCTGCTCAGGTCAACTAAAGCATATCAGTGAATATTATTATTTTGACATAGATATAGCATTTTCTGTACAAAGGTGCATGTTCATACTATTGTCCCATTTAGAACTAGTACATGCCTTGCATACAATACTACCAGGAGAGTCTCTGCTCTCTGTGACCCTATACTAGAGTAACCAAGTAAGAGAACTAAGAAAAGAATGGGGTACACAGTCACCATATTGAATAATATTATTACTTTAACTTAGCAAAAAATACAAAACCAGAATAATTTAAAGCTGTAATTAGGTGTGAAGTGATATCAACACATTTATGTTTTTTATAACATGGTATTTAAATCTGAGAAATTGAAATAAAATATAAAAAGAATATTAAATAAGCTCTTGAAAAGTAATCTCCATCCATTTATATACTGTATTTCTTACCTCAAGCAATATTTTGTTTTCCATCTTGTTTTTACAATGTGAGATGGTCTAACTGTTATGGCAACTGTCTGATGCTTTCACTCCTAAATCCACTAATTCTTCCTGTGAATCAGGATGTGTTTAACTTATCTCAGAGCCAAGTACACTCATTAGATCAAGGTGTACCTTACAAAATATGATGCTACACCAACACATCCTAGTTCTGGTCTTGACAACATACCATGTCTAGAGGTTTATAGTACAAACAGTTTCTTAATCATAAATCATTTTTGCATGGAAATAAAATCCTTCCCTACTTCAACTTAATATTTTTCATTATCTACTCACTTTAATTACAAAATGACAAACTAACCCATTTTTGTTAAATTCAGAAACATGTATTTTATATTTCTATCACAGCTGGGAGGCCCCATAAACCAACAAACATTTTTCATACAGCCTATACTTTGTTTCATTAATTTTATTTTCTTATTAAAATTTTACTCCCTCAACTGTTTTTGGATCGGTTTTTAATCTGTATATTACATACTATATGACAGAGTTGCAAATAACTATCCAAGCTCTAAAATGGAAGCCAATCCAGGCATTGTGTATACACTCATCAGAAACAGATTTTTTAATGTACTTTGAAAAGCATAGTAAATTTGTTACGTCAATAAAAATACATATATTAATACATAAACAAAACATACAGTACACTTTAACTGAAACATGGTGACACTACTGGACAGTTCAGAAGTGGAACATTATTGGAAAAACTGAAGAGAGCAATGGCCGAACTGAAAACTATTCACTGTGCACCCATCCATCCATAATTTTAGTTTTCAAATTAAATGTACAAACTTCATATGCTGATAATGTAGATCCCATTCACAGTAGTGTCCACATCAAAGTGAATGAGGAGTTCAATTACAAAAAAAAAAAAAAAATACAGTGCAACTACTGAATAGTTACTAGGTTTATTTGGTGTCATTCTGATATGAACTGTTCTAATGTTTTTCTGTTGATGGTGCTTTTTTAAAGTTTTGCACCACAAGGTTTGACAATGAGATTCCCCTCTAACAGAGTTTACACATTCAATTTACTGACACTGACTACCAATAAATATCTATCAAATTACACTCTGATTAAATGCAAAATTTAAAGACATGCTTTATTTGAAACATTTTCTTTAAACAGCAGTATCAGCACTTAATGGTTAAGGCACTGTACTACTTGTTGAACAAAATACAGTACTTTGCCTACAGTAGCAATTCTTTTTATATTACTTTGCCTATAGTTAAAAGATAAACCTTATTTTGGTATTACAGTAAAATATTAAATAAATTTAAATTAAACAGACTGTGCATAATCTATAATTGACACTCTCTCTAAAAAAAAAATTAGATTAATATTTGCTGTTAAGATTCTGCATAAATCAATATAAGGAGCGTAATCATTAGATATATTTATTTACCGATGTTAAATGGGATAAATACATTTTGTTAGCACGTACTAATCAGATAGCTACGTAACAGATGAAAGTGAAATATTAAATATTACCATGAACATTTACTGTACTTTTAACTGGATTAATAGATGAAAGGAAACAGTCACGAAACAGGTTTTATAACATTTATGAATGAATAAATAAGTTCCATCTTAACTTCTTTGTTGCAAATCTCACCATATATACACACACACACACACAATTATGCTGTATATATCTATTTGACTTATAAACCTATGGAATACATTAATTAAAAAAAACTATTATTAACATAGTCAGTTTAATGTGCATGATAAGCAGCAGGTTTAAAGTGAACAACAAACGATATTTCATTAGGCCTTTTAAAAATACTCAACAAAATCTATTTGCATCCATTCCCAATGTGAACACTCATAAAATTATAATGGCTGGGGACTTTAATTGTGTTTTAAATCCACTCTTAGATAGGACTCCTGTGACAGGGGGGACGACATCTAATACTGCAAAGATAATTACACAGTTTTTAAATGATCACAACTTATCAGACCCCTGGAGGTTTCTTAACCCAAACTCAAGAACATATTCGTTCTACTCACCAGTGCATTATAGCTACTCAAGAATTGATTATTTTTTTATAGATAATAATTTCCTGCCTACAATTAAATCATGCAAATATGACACAATTGTTATCTCTGACCATGCCCCTCTAGTCTTGGAGCTAAAATCATTAAGCCCCTCATACTCACCTCGCAAATGGCGTCTTAACCCTCTTTTATTGGCAGACGAGAACTGCACAGAATTTATATCCAAACAAATCAGTTTCTTCCTAGAGACAAACACGTCCACAGAGGTTTCTGCAGGAACACTCTGGGAAACTCTAAAGGCCTTTTTAAGAGGCCAGATTATTTCATATCTTTCCCATAGAAATAAATTAGAAACCAAGAAAGTGTCAGAGCTAAGAAATGAAATTACTAGAATAGATGAAGAACAAGCCAGGCGTCCAAGTGAAGCTCTTCACAGGAAAAGGCAGGCCCTGCATACAGAACTTAACATCTTAACAACTAAAGAAACTGAACAACTTATTTATAAGTCTAGACAGCATTACTATGAACACGGAGAAAAAGCTAATAAGCTTTTAGCTCAACAAATTCATAAACAAGAAGTTCACAATGCAATACCAGTAATCACCAACAAGAATGGAGAAGAAATCATCGACCATAATAAAATAATGCACACATTTAGAGATTACTATAAGTCTTTATATTCCACTGAGCCCAAAGAAGACAACACGCAATCTAATGCATTTCTGGATAATTTACAAATACCACAAATAGATGCTTTAAGTGCTGAGGAACTGGATAAACCTCTAACGCTAACAGAATTACTAGACGCTATAAAGTCACTACAAAGCGGGAAATCATCAGGCCCTGATGGTTACCCCGTAGAGTTTTGTAAGAAATTCTCCACTCAGCTAGCTCCACTCTTATTGGTAACATTTACAGAAGCTAAAGACCACCAAATACTACCTCAAACATTTTGACAAGCATTAATCACCGTCTTTCCTAAACAAAATAAGGACTTGTTACAATGTGCATCATATAGACCAATTTCACTCCTGAATAATGATGTTAAGATACTCTCAAAAATCCTAGCTAGAAGGATGGAGAAAGTGCTGCCCTCGGTAATATCACAAGATCAAACTGGATTTATTAAAGGCCGACATCTATCTTCAAATCTCCGACGCTTGTTTAATGTTATATATTTACCAGCAAAATCAAACACCCCAGAGATATTACTATCATTAGACGCAGAAAAGGCATTTGACATGATCGAATGGAATTACCTTTTCACTGCACTGGAGAAATTTGGGTTTGGCCCGAATATTTGTGCTTGGATCAAACTACTGTATACCAGTCCAGAAGCTTCAGTTTGTATTAATAAAATTTGCTCAGACTACTTTAAACTAGAACGTGGTACCAGACAAGGATGTCCCTTGTCGCCACTGTTGTTTGCAATCGCTATTGAACCACTGGCGGTTCGCTGCCGAAATTCTTATCAGATAAAGGGGATTGTCAGAGAAGGACTGGAACAGAAAATTTCTCTATATGCAGATGATATGGTCTTATATATATCGGACCCAGAAAACACTGTCCCTGCTGTTTTAACAGCACTAACAGAATTTCAAAAGATATCTGGTCTTAGAATTAATCTGAATAAAAGTATACTCTTTCCAGTGAACTCACAAGCATATAATATTAGATTAGACACCCTACCTTTACCATAGCAGATCAGTTTAAATACCTAGGGGTAAATATCACAAGTAAACATAAAGCTCTTTATCAACAAAATTTTGGCGTCTGTATGGAAAAAATTAAGCAAGACTTGCATAGATGGTCAACCCTTTATCTCACTCTAGCCGGAAGAATTAACATTGTTAAGATGAATATCCTTCCTAAACTTCTCTTTTTATTTCAAAACATTTCAATATATATCAATAAATCGTTTTTTAAACAGTTAGATTCAATAATAACCTCATTCACTTGGAACTCAAAACACCCACGTACCCTACAAAGACCTCAGGCAGAAGGTGGCATGGCTTTACCTAATTTTCAGTTTTATTACTGGGCAGCAAACATACAAGCCATAAAAACCTGGACACAAATAAATGCACATACCCAGGCTTGGTCTGCAATAGAAGTAAAATCCTGTAGTACTTCTTTATATTCCCTGCTCTGCTCTCCAATAAATGAAAGTTATCGCAAATATACTAATAACCCAATGGTGCTTTACTCACTCAGAATATGGAACCAAATTAGGAAGCATTTTAAGATGGAAAATCTTTTTTATCAGTGGCACCTCTGCAAGGGAACCACCTCTTTCAACCTTCGCAAGTATATCCAGTTTTTAATACCTGGAAAAGTTTTGGGATTAAAATGCTCAGAGATCTTTATATAGACAACATATTTACATCTTTTGAACAATTACGTTCAAAATTTAACCTCCCAGCTACACATTTCTTTTACTATCTTCAAATTAGAAATTTTGTTAAACAGAAATTGCCCGATTTCCCCCACCTTGCACCCTCCACAATGCTGGAAAAAATACTGCTCAATTCCGAGGAAACAAACACTATTTCTGCAATATATAAAATCTTATTAGAGTCCCTACCTTTCAAAGACCCAAGAGGACATTGGGAAGAAGATCTCTTAATCAATATATCAGAAAAGGAGTGGAAGGTAGCAAAGTAGAGAATTCACTCGAGTTCTATATGCGCAAAGCATAGAATTATTCAACTAAAAATTATATATCGAGCTCATCTGTCTCGCTTAAAACTGTCCAAAATGTTTCCAGGCCAGGATCCAACCTGCGAGCGCTGCAACCAAGCTCCTGCCTCACTGGGTCAAATGTTCTGGGCCTGCACCAAACTAACATCATTTTGGACAAAAATCACAATCCCTCCTAACCCATTAACAGCTGTGTTTGGTGTCCTTCCAGATGGACTGGAATTGGAGAAGGACAAGCAAACTGTGATTGCATTCACTACACTCTTGGCACGCAGACTTATTTTGTTAAATTGGAAGAATCCTAATTCTCCTCTTATAAGTCAGTGGGAAACTGATGTTTTATATTATTTGAAATTGGAAAAAATCAAATTTTCAGTTAGAGGATCTGTACAAAATTTTTTCAAAACATGGCAGGATTTAATCAATATTATTTTAGAATAAGAGAAATAACTATTATTGCATTTAACTCCCTTCTCCATCTCTTATTTATATAGATATTTACTTCTCCCCTTCTTTTGTCTAATGTTGCCTTATTAAAAAGCTTAAAGAAATTTTCCTTTAGCTAAGCTCTCCTTCTCAGGGGTGGGGTTTGATTTGTTTTCAAATTTGTTGGGTTATAAATTGATCTGTTTGTATGGAATGATTACAATGAAAATTAATAAAATAAAAATATTAATAAAAAAATACTCAACATTAAATGAGTAAAAGAACTACGTTGATAAAACTATGCAAGAAGGACCAACAAAATCAGTATGAACTACAACAATAGTTTAAGAGGTAACCTAATATCAAATCTATACTCACAATAAAGCAGCCATTCTTTTTGTAAGATCACTCATCAAAAATACAGACAAAGCCACTTCTAATAACTATGCATAGTACTTGCTCTCAGCATCTCTTATTTTTCTTTATTGCTGGTATCCTGTCAACAGTACAGCTTCTTGTATTCACACTGGGTGATCTTCATGAAGGCTAGACAAGTTAACCCTTTGTGCCACAGCACTGGCCTTTAGACTTAAAGTAGTACTAACTGATGATAATTGACTTCTCTTCTTACAGCTTAGAAAAATCTCAGGGCACTTGTTTTATTTGAAAACTTCTATAGCATTCACACAATAAGGTATGCAACAGATACATACTAATGCATTCTTTTTGCATTCCATACACAATTGCATTTACACAATATAACTATACAGTTGGTCATATTATTTGTAAACATGAAAACATGACTAGTAAAGTTTGATCATTTAAAGGATTGTACTGTAAATAGTCTTATGTGAAACATTCAGAAGATTATCTCATAAAATAATGAGCAGATGTAAAATAATCACTACATTTATTTGCCTGTATAATACTGTTGTAATTTAAAGTAAACCAATAATGTCAATTCTGTGAATAACATATACTAAAAACTTTGTTTACATATTTTGGAACATTTCTTTGTTTTACTGATTACATTTTAGTTGCAGAATGCAGGAACATTTTTATTTTTAGAAGAAAGAATTGGGTAGGAATCCTCTAAGAGCCAACATCATGTCTATGCCTGGAGTAGATCACCCTTGTCTTGAAGCAATTGTAAAAGCTGCCAGATTTTTTTCCAACCACCTACTTAATTTAATGCCAATTTTTCTTGTGTTACCTGAAATCCTTGTTCAATCAGACAACAAAGCTCAGCATTTGTCTTTCAAATTCTGAAAAATGCTTACTGCTATCTCGACCTTCAGTACACAGCAGTCTCTTAAAGTTTTTCACAATTTTTCTTTCATTTAATTGATTTGCTTGCCAAGAATTTCCAATTCATTATTTCTTTCTGTTAATCAGATATTAATTATACATGAATAATAAATACGGTAACAATACAGGCTAATCACATAAACAGTTGCCATTATCAATTATATGGTATTCGTGTTTATCATTAAGAAGCTGCTTTTTACTACATCGAAACTACACTGATCAATTTAGTGTTAATCATCTGCATGTTTGTTTGTCTAACAAAATATGTTTGGAACAGGCAAAATCCTGGGGTTCGAGGGGTTTTAATCCCCACCGCCCCATTTTGTTGATTTTCATAAAAATTAAAAATACTGGCTAGAAGTAATAGAAAAAAATAAAGAGTTACAAGGATCAGAATATCTAATCAAACACCATGATTTACACATGAAAGTAATTAGTTCCTTTCTAAAAATAGTTTGGAACAAAACAAAGCCGCCAGGTTGGACAACAAGCACTAAGAGTACCAAACCCTGATTTATAATGAAAGTAGGGAAAAAAGAAACAGATCATTTTTAGTAATGTTACTGTATTAATGTATTTATATTAGCAGAAACTAATGCACATGAAATTTGTATAGGCAAAGGTTTTAACCAGCCATAACAAAATGCCCTTAAAACGTATAGTATTACAGGTTACAAACATAGAAAACATATTTAAGTATTGCAGGATGATTAGCCAATTATTGAATAATCAACATGTATGGCTGCACGTGGAAGTTTTAGTCAATGTTAAACATATTCTTCTCAAGTGTTCAAATACATTCAAAGTTGGTGGAAAGCTCACTAACTAATTAAGAGTTACATTGTGTGTTTCAAGTCTTGTGGTTTCAATTATATTTAAGTTTCACATTCATCATTATGCAACAGTTTCAGGAGATAAATGCATAGTTTTTTGGCAAAAGAGACTATATTGTATATTTAGCATCTAAGCATATTGATGTCATCAAGCACCTAAAACATACATTTTCCTTTTTTTTCACTGCTTGTTTCAAATGCTGTTATTTTGAGTTTCATCCAGTTTTATACTTAAAATCCTTAAAAGATCTACATTTATATCAGTTTGATTCACTTGTTTGAACCAGACACCACAATTAGAACAAAACACCTAATTAGTATGCTAGGCTTCAGGAAAGGAGTACAGTGGAACCTCGGTTCACGAACGTCTCGGTACACGTACAAATTGGCTTACGACCAAAAAGTTCGCCAAACTTTTGCCTCGGTTCACGACCACACACTCGGTATACGAACAAGCCAGTTTCCCCTTTCGGTTTGTACATGTTCAGTCTCTCCCTGTGCATTTCCTGTGCAGCGAGAGAGAGAGCGCGCACACACACAGGCAGCGTGAGAGAGAGAGCGTGCACACACACAGGCAGCTCGAGAGAGACTCGCCGCACACACAAAGGCAGCGCGAGAGAGAGACGCACACACACACACAGGCAGCGCAAGAGAGAGACGCACACACACACAGGCAGCGCAAGAGAGACGCGCGCACACACACACACAGGCAGCGCGAGAGAGAAACGCGCGCACACACACAGGCAGAGTGAGAGAGAGGGGGCTGGACACTTAAGGTTGGACGGCAGTTAAAGAATGCACTGGGCTTGATTTTGTTTTCACTTCTGTTTACAGCGATCGGTTCGTAGTGTGCATTGTTGCAATGTTACTTTTCTTGGTGGTTTATTAAATTACGGAATTTTTCCCTGTACTTAAAACTCATTTAAAAAAAGTGTTTTTAGCCAGTGGTTGGTAGTGCTATAGCGCAAACTATTGCAGTGTTAGTTTTCTCTGTTGTTCATGGTTTTCTCAGTGTTATTCAGTGTTTTTACATTTAGTTTACTATTACGCTGTGCATTCTATGGTTTACTTAACTATATTTGTGCTTAAAAACTTAAAAATATTTATATTCACATACAGTTCGTATGGTCTGGAACGGATTAATTGTATTTACATACAATCCTATGGAGGTTCCACTGTACTTTGATTCCATTAGATATTATCCCAAAATTAGTCTTTCAACAAAAACTGGAACAAAATTCCCCAAGAAAAAAGAAATGTGGATTTGGAAAATACTTTGACACATAATGAAGAAAAAAATCAGCTAACTACAGCATCTACTGTATTCATACTGTATTAACTTTTGAGAGCTATGGCACCATAAGATGGAGTGGTTTTAACTTACCAGATTCTTTCAACATAATATTTGTAACTTTTTTTTTCAGCATTCATCTGAGTTTCAATATGATTGTCAGCACTTTAAATAAACTGTACAAACATTTGCCATCAATCTAAAGAATTATCACAGTTTCAAAAGAGTATTTATGTAATGAATGAAAAAGGGTGTAAGGGTGATTTCCTGGCACTATTTAACAAACAGACGTTCAAATTGAATTTGTATTCATTCTGATTAACTTAATGAATTTATTGCATCATATTGGCAAAGAGTTGTCAGCAGCAGCAAAAGCCGGAGAACAGGCAAACAGCAGAGATCATTTGCGGTAAGAGAGTAGCCCACCCCGAAGACTGAAGAGCTTTGCCAATTTTAGTAATTAAGCTGTTACTGGGACAGTAACACTTATTTGTTTTACAGACACCCTGCACATACTTACTCAGTGCCAGAGTAAGAGACATGTCATAAAGAAATGATAGAAGGCTAGATGAACTCAACCAAACTGAAATATGGCCTCGTGAGTGAAGTAGCAATTTAGGGAAACTGTTCACATGAAAATAAGATGGGGCAGCCAGAGTATGGGAAGAGAAGCAAAGCAAGTGAGATGAGAACACAGGAGAAGTTCTGTGCTATGGGCAAACAAATGATAATCTGAATAGCTGTACTGTCAGGCCCAGTAAGGCAGCAATGGTTTGGTTTCTGTGTATATGCTTGATATTTTAAGGTTTCCCTTTGTATTATTCCTCCATAATGTTTTTGGTAAAAAGAACAATTCAATTTGATATATTTATTTTGTTTTTGGTATAGACATAATGACATGCTGATGTCATCTCTGGAAAAGAGAGAGATGAAAGAGTTGTTGTTTTCTGTCGTGTGAGAGATTTTTATTCGCCTACACAACAGCAAAAGAAGCTGGGTGTTTGGGGTGTATTTGGAAAAGTTACTTATTATTTGTTACATGTCCTTTTCTTGTTATTTGTATTTGAAGTAGTGTATTGGAAAGGCAGGACAGTAAGCAGCAGTATTCAACACCGGTATCTGTAGTAATGAATAGTTAATAAGTAAAAGAAACAGGTAAATCCTTTGGGGGGTGGTGGAGGAGAACAGGCCATGGCTGACTTCAAAGCAATAAAGGGGAATGCTCTGTGGCATGAAGGCAGGCAGTCAATGTTAAGACGCTGATCAGGTACAAGCAACTGTAGAAGCAGACAAGACAGTAAGAAATTAACTAGCAGCAGATATTCACTAATCAAGTTTTTCTAGATTGAACAGTTCTTAGTGGTCAGGAAAGTAGAGCAGTTGAGTGGGTGGCAGCGTAAGGGTTCATTAAAGGAGTACAAACAGTGCAAGTAGCAAGTTTTTAAGTAAGGAACATGAGGAGTGTAAAGTTAGGAGAACAGACAGAAAAGTAAAGTTAACCTCATAGATCAGGGGTCCTCAATCACAGTCCTGGAGGGCCGCAGTGGCTGCAGGTTTTTGTTCTAACCCGGTGGCTTAATTAGAAAGCAATTCTTGCCAATAATTTAATTTCATGGCTTGTTAGTGCTTTAACTCTGCTATGTCAGGTAATTCTCGTATCCTAGATTTTCTTCCCCTTTCTAAGGATATCATCCTAATGATTTGAAGGCTAAAATGGAGGAGTAATTCTCAGTCCTTCACTTTTTTCTCTTCACTTTCCTTCCAAGTATTTAATTAAACCCAATAGTGCATGATAAATACACACAAGTGTAAATGGTAACAAGCTAAATGGAGAAATGCTGGTCTCTTTTGTCATTTGCATGTTATTGCTAATTAGGCGATTAAAAATTGGCAATTAAAAACGAAGACTGCAGCTGTTTAAGACTAAAATAAGCAATAAGGGTTTAAAATCTTAACGAGCGAGACAACTAAAGCGAAGCTAAAGTGTTACTTGAGCAATAAGTGCTTCTTATTAAGCAATTGGGTTGGAGCAAAAACCTGCAGCCACTGCGGCCCTCCAGGACCGTGATTGAGGAACCCTGTTATAGATGAACAAACAGAAGGCAGTCGAGAGGGAGATGATTACAGGAGCTTAACACTAGAATCCCTGAAGCCTATGAAAAAAATTATAATCCCAGGCCACCTTAAATTCCTTCACATCTCTCCATCAGCATCTTTTGTTTTGTAAATGTGCTGATCAGCACAATTAGCAAGCAGCCTGCTGTCCCATCTCCCCCACCACCTGAGCTCAACATGGGCAAAAAGTTCTCCCAGCTCAAGTCTTGTTTATCTGCATGTGAGGTGTCTGGAGTTGCATAGGGTAAATAATACATCATTATTTGTAACACATGCATTTCATGTGTGTTCCATGTCTACAACAATATATGTAAATGTAGAATGACAGAAAATGCGAGAAACACAAAAAATGTTGAACAAATACCTAAAATAGAAAATTTTTTCATGTTATAGTACTAACAACAAAATTTTGACATGGAAGTGTATAATATGTGAAGACTGAAGTCCAAATATCAAATAAACACTTTCACAAAAGGTACACGTATAACAAAACAAATGTGCTTTTATTCAAGAATATAACTGAAGAAAAAGAAATTTGGTTAGGGTACAATGCTGACATGACTGCTTGGGTGCAGCAACGGTAAGGAACTGCTGACTCATAATAAAGCGGTCACGGGATCAAATCCAAGCGCTCTCCAGAATTACCATTTTGGAGTAGTGAGCTGCTCTTATTGTTACTATTGTACAATAAAAAACATACATTTGATTTGAGTCTGTAACAGCCTGTGTAAATTTATGGTACTTGTAAAGGTTAGCGTTTTTTTTTTTGTTTTTTTATTCAGTTTTATCCTCTCAGTCCCATTCATGCTCCCCCTGATCTGACACTGCTGTTTTCAAATAAATACATGCTATAACACAGGTGAACTCAGATGTTCGTGTTAACACTAGAATTACCAGAGCCTACGAAAAAACTCGTAGATCCGTCCCACCTTAAATTGCTTCTTTAATCCATTCGCAGCTCTCCACCAGCATCTTTTGTCTTCTAAATGTGCAGATAAAGACAAGCTGCCAGTAGCCGGCTATTCCATCCCCCCACCGACTTAGAACGTGCACGAACTTCTCCCAGCGCATGCCTTAATTGATTATCTGGGAGTGAAGTGGAGTTTTAGAGTGGAAATAATAAATCGTTATTTGGAACACACGCAGTCATGCGTGTTCCATTTCTACAGTAATCTGTGTAAACACATTTTTAAAACAGAAATGTTTTTCATATTGTAGTAGTAACTGACAAAATGTAGGCATAAACTATATAATATATGAAGCTTGAAGACCAGTTATCAAAGAAACACTTTCACAAAAGGTACAAATATAACAGAACAAATGCGGTTTTATTCAAAAATATAACTGCAGAAAAAAAAGCCACCTTAGCACGCGATATTGACACGCATTTACAACGACTGTCTCTGTGGCGCAATAGTATCAGCTGCTGACTGGGAATCAAAAGGTCACGAGTTTGATCCTGCACGACTCCGTTTTGAGAAGTGAACTGCTCTTATTCTTACTATTTTAGAATAAAAACATACATTTGATTTCAGTCTGTAACAGCCGGTGTAATGTTATAATGTATGATACTTCTAAAGGTTAGCTTTGTTTTTATTTTTTATTATTCAGTTTTATTATTATCTCAGCCGTGTTCACAAGCTCAAACACCGACCGAACCCAACCCCATCGCACCGCATTTGACACTGCTGTTTTCACATAGACGCGCTATAACAGAGATAAACTCAGATTGTGACAACCCTTCTACATCGGAGCAAGAATGCACATCGCACTTTTGCCATCGCTGTACTTTGTATATGTATATGGGAAGCCCTGCATTTTACTTGTGACTTTACGCTGTAAGAAGTAAGTAAATAAATAAAGGTAAATAGGTAAATAACATTTGAAAGCAATGCTCCGATGTAGAATGCAAGCGACTCTACACGCTAGTGTTTAGATCTGGACAGTGTATGTGCCCCAAAAAAAAGTCTAACTGCATTCTCATACCATTGCTTTCTAAAAGTCAAGATAAAGAATATCATATGCTCCGCTTTAATCATACCCTTTTGTTGCTTCCTCATAGAATTCCACCAGGTTAGTAAAACATGACCTCTCTCTTCTGAACCCATGATGACAAAAAGTCCTGTACTTGCCATGTGCTGCTCAATCTTATCCTTAATATATGTACAAGTATACTGTATGTAATATCCTTAAGGCTTCATACATTATATAGTTTATGTCTACATTTTGTCAGTTACTACTACAATATGAAAAACGTTTCTGTTTTAAAAATGTGTTTACACAGATTACTGTAGAAACGGAACACACATGAAATGCGTGTGTTCCAAATAACGATCTATTATTTCCACTCTAAAACTCCACTTCACTCCCAGATAATCAATCAAGGCATGAGCTGGGAGAAGTTTGTACACGTTCTAAGTTGGTGGGGGGATGGAATAGCCGGCTGCTGGTAGCTTGTCTTTGCTGGCGGAGAGCTGCGAATGGATTTAAGAAGCAATTTAAGGTGGGACGGATCTACGGGTTTTTTCGTAGGCTCTGGTAATTCTAGTGTTAAGGGGCCAGAAGGTGTAAAATAATTATTTATTTTTTGGTTCTGAGTTGTTAAGGAGGTTAGCGAGTACATATATAAACCCTTGAAGCATATTTCTAGAAAGTCATTGTGCACTGGGGAAATTCCAAAGGACTGGAAAATGTTATTGCGTTATATGAAAAGGGTGATCAGGCAGGTCTAAGCAACTATAGGCCAGTAAGCTTAACATACATTATACGTAAATTAATGGAAGGAATTATTCTATCTATCTATCTATCTATTAAGGATAAGATTGAGCAGCACATGGCAAGTACAGGACTTTTTGTCATCATGGGTTCAAAAGAGGAAGGTCATGTTTTACTAACCTGGTGGAATTCTATGAGGAAGCAACAAAAGGGTATGATTAAAGCGGAGCATATGATATTATTTATCTTGACTTTTAGAAAGCATTTGATAAAGTCTCACATGAGAGATTGGGCATTAAACTAAGAGAAGTCGGAGTTCGGGTTGATGTTTGTAGATGGATGCAAAATTGACTCAGACACAGAAAGCAGAGGGTTATGGTGAGAGGAACCTTATCAGAACTGGCTAACGTTAAGAGTGATGTTCCACAGGGGTCAGTGCTAGGGACGCTGCTATGTTTAGTATATATTGATTTGGACAGGAATATAAGTAACAAGCTGGTTAAATTTGTAGAGGATACCAAGCTACGTGGATTGGTAGATAATCTGGAATCCGTTGAATAATGAAAGAGGGATTTAGACAGCATACAGGCTTGAACAGATTTGCAGCACATAGGAAGTAAAAATGTTAGGTTTGAATACACAATGGCAAGTTTGAAAATCGAGAGTACACCTTATGAGAAGGATTTAGGAGTCATGGTGAACTCTACGCTATCAACTTCCAGATAGTGTTCAGAAGGCAAACTAAATGTTAGGTTATATAGCACAATGTGTAGAGTACAAGTCCAAGGAGGTTATGCTTAAACTTTATAATACACTTGTTAGACCTCATCTGGAGTACTGTGTGCAGTTTTGGTCTCCAGGACACAAAAAGGACATAGCAACACTAAAACAAGTCCAAAGAACAGCGAATAGGCTGATTCCAGGGCTACAGCAGATGAATTACGAAGAAAGATTTAAAGAGCTGAGCCTTTGAAGTTTAAGCAACAGAAGATTAAGAGAACACATGATGGAAGTGTTTAAAATTAGGTAAGAAATTAATACAGTGGATCAAGACTGTTACTGTAAAATGAGTTCATCAAAAACATGGGGACACACTTTCGCACAAACATTAGGAAGTTTTTCTTTGCACAAAGAATCAGACACTTGGAATAAGCTACCAAGTAGTGTGATAGACAGTAAGACTTTAGGGACTTTCAAAACTAGACTCGATGTTTTCTTTAGAATTAAGTGGATAGGATCGGTGAGATTTGTTGGGCTGAATGGCCTGTTTTTGTCTAGATTCTTCTAATGTTCAACTGTGTTCCATTTTACAGAAGCTTTCATAGCTGCTTCAAAACACAATATATAGCTTTAAAAGTTACCATTCTGTATTAATATATATTTAAAGTTATTAAAAAAAGGCTTTCTTCACTTTCATAAGAAGCATTTTTTTAATTACACACATGAATTAAAGCTCCATAAAAGACAGCAGATATGTAAATGATGTCACACATAAAGAAATTAGTAAAGAACCAAAACACACTCTGCAATGTTTTAAAGGATCAGCATTTGTCAATGGCATTAATTTTTTTTTCAAATATTTGTCATAACACAGTAGATAATATGAAAACTTAAATAATGTAGGAAAATTCCAAGCACATACTGAATACGTATGTTAACACTAACACTTAATGAACATGACAAATTTGTAAAATTTGTATATTAGTACTGTATTTTCAATAGTTAATGGTTAATTAGCAGAACTGTTTACTCTAAGAAGGTACGCTGACGACCACTGGTAGCTTCAATTATTTCCTCTGTGTGTATTCTTTTTAAATTGGATAATGGCTAATCATTCGGAGTATGGTGCAAATTTTGTTTATATCTCACTGAACCTTTATACAGTAGTGATAACTGCAGTTTTAGTCATAGTCTTTTTTTTTCTGATTTATGAAAGTCATAGTCTGATTTGACAACTATGGAGGCTTATTTGTCTCTATGATCCATTACTATTCCTGGCATTTTATAGAATCAATACCCTAAAAGTACTTGTCTGAGTTTCCTGCAATAATGCACTTTGCTGACACTGACATTCATCTGTGGGTTTATCTCTGTGCTTAAGCACTGAAGCGCACTATACTTCTTTAATTTCTGGCACTGTCTTGCTGAGTTGTTGCACCTTTTTTGTGTAAATAGATTGGAGAGAGAGAGAGAGAGAGAGAGAGAGAGAGAAGTCAATTAAATAATATAACAAAATTTCCCTGATCATATCTTAAAGCCATTTATGATTCTTTCTCTAAAATGAGTTCTACCATTTGGGTAGTGAATACTGCCATCATTGCCCTTACTGTATGAAGTATTCCCTTAATGTCACAGTTGAGAGTGGTATTGTTTCTCACCCTAATTATTTTAATTTCAGCAACCTAATTAAATCATTTTTGTTTGGCTGCAGTGTGCTGCACAAGGCACAACAATGAAGCTGCTCAGAACATAGTAGACATTATGAAAACTGAAATAAATCAGGTAAAGCTCAGATAAAAGCTCTTTATAATTTATTCAAGCAAGGCTTAAATCATTATTAATTTAACTCTATTATACCTCAGTGTATCATATGATACACTTTATCATGTTTTATCATCCAGAATGTATTACTAGTATATCTGGCATTGACACTCCACAAGTTTACCTCCTTCACGGACAAGATAGACTTTGTCAGTTATAGTATCAGCATGTCCAGCACTGCATCTGTCAAATAACATGTTTCTTAGGTTCCTTCCCTGCTCTTTTTTTAATATGTACATGCTTCTTTAGGTCCATAGAAGTTATAAATTTAAAACTGGTTAAATGTTTATATTTGAGATTCATTTGAGTACCAAAATCTGGTGTCTGTTGGATACTTCTTGACTCACAATCTGTCTGGAAAAATAAAATGCTAGATGAAGCATATAACCTTTGAAAACTGCACCAAAACAAGGATCACATTATCTGAAACTAAATCAGTTTTGTAAGAGCCTCCAGCATCTGCCCACAAGGTTGTGATCCATCTCCTTCACCGCACCACCAGTATTGGAGCCCCAAGTCCAATGATGCTGCTCCAGGATCCAGCGATTCGCAGCCCCTGACCTTTTGCAAAGTCAAGGAACATGATGGCACTCATAGCCAGCCCTGTCTGTGCCAGTGGGCGCATGGAAATCACCCATCAACCACCGAAAGAAGCTGAAAATAAACACTGAGACGACAGACAAGGGACCCTGAGAGTAGCTTAATCCAAGTCCCATAATATGCTCGTCAAAAAGGAGTGACATCGGACAGAATCGGAAAGAGCCAATCCACCACAGCAACAGCTACTCCCTCAATTAAACAGCCATCAGAATGACCAGACCAATAAAAAGTGTACCCACCTACAGAGTTCTGGCCTGTCCCAGGTGTGCGCACCTCAAACAGTGCTGTTACTGAAATGCAGAGTTTATGAAACTCCACCAACATCAGAGGAAATGGTCATCATGCTGGAGAGACAAGACGTTCCACGCACCTACCTGGATGGGCCACCTCAAATTGGAACCAGAGTGCTGCCATGCAGTGGATGATGCCTCAGCATCATACCAGTTCCGATTCCCAACAGGCCTGACCCCGTTGGCTCTCTGGTGGTTTTGACTCTTCAGGGGATGAAGCTCCAGAGGACTTGCCTCCATCCCCGTCATAATGCGAGCAGCCTTCCTATGGGATGCTGCAGCAGAGCTACTTCCGTGGAGAGCAAAAAGCAGTCCTATCTATACAGAGCAGTGTTAAAGTCCCTGAGCAGGCAAATATTCTTCATTTTGGCTTTGACATAAGGATGTGCAATGACGCTGCACTTGCTAACAATTCTTAAGGAAGTAGAGTTCAGTTATGCTTCAAATGAAAACTGACAAACTTACCACATTAAGGTTAGTCATTTGTATCAAGTTTAATCTACTTCAGGACTGCCAGATGTTAAGTGTTTTGCTTCAGAGATTCTTTTAAAGATACTGCTTTATCCAAAAGGGACTTTAAAGATCTCAAATTTTAGAATACAATACATCCATCCATTTTCCAACCCGCTGAATCCGAACACAGGGTCACGGGGGGTCTGCTGGAGCCAATCCCAGCCAACATTTATGTACAATATAGGCAACTGAAATTCCTTTGCTTCTATGACCTAAATTAGATGACTTGAATGAATGGAATGCTTTTATGCATATGACACTGCAAAACCTATTGGATTTGTAATTACATAAGTATTTATGTTTTCATGCATGTAATTTTTAGGAACTACAGTTGTAAAACTAGAGATAGTGCTGCTTTTGAAATATATTGCCACATTTTTTTTATTAATGAAGTTAAATATAGATATATTAGACGTGTGCAAAACATGTTAGTCAGATTTCTCTATATTTTACACTTTTAAGTAAAATGAATGCTGCCTAATGATAGACATTCTATATTATTTGTAGTTGATAATTATGAAATAAGAGAGACTTGGTAGAAAATGATAGGTACAAAATGCCTGAAAGTCTTTATATCTTTATCTTTATATCGGTATATTAGAATGTGCTTGAATAGCTGGGTCACCTAGGATGCGCATCAAGTCTTTCTGCAAATTCAGCAGCGAGTCATAAGTTTAACAAGAGTTAAGCACAGCTGCTTTCAGCAAAAGGTATGCTGTAATTAACAGATGTTACTGCAGCAGATTAATTACATATTCAATTAAACCTTGGGACCCCAACTGCAATTTTTAAGGTAACCTTAATGTAAGAAAATTAATTCAAAGACCAGGCAATTCCTCTTTGAAATCAGAACATCAAGGAATCTTTAGTTTACTTAAACACAGATTCTCAATATACACTACCGAATAGTCTATTCTTTCTGGAACAGAGACAAACAATGATTTGCTATAATTAAAAATACTGAATTTGAACACATCCACGTATGTGTAAAACCTTGGGCTGAATGGTTCATGTGACACTTTCTGATGGGAGTTTCCTAAAATCAGGAAGCAAAATTCATATCAACTGATCTGGCTATAAAAAATGGTCAATACGAATCATAAAAACTAAAAATTGTGCACCCCCTTATAAACACTAAATATAAAATCCACATATCACTCACATAATGCTTTAAATAAAAGATAATACTGACTAAAAAAAGTCATATTTTACCATATTTAGTATGCTTAATTTGACATATGTGCAAGTAACAAAAAATAATCCTGAAGTCAGCTTGTATAAAATGGGGAATCAGCATCACAGTGGAAGGCTGTACGTTGGTATTTTATTGGTACAACAGGAAGGTCCATGACACTGTAGGGATGGCAACAGGGCAGGGCAGCTGACTTTTACCTCAAATCACCAGCAACTGAATGCCGCCTCTTCCTCAGATCTTCTGGGATGTTTTTTTCCCTCGCATGCTTCTCCTGGCCCTTGTCATTTAATTCCCACGATATCCTTCTCTCTCTTTTCTCCTCACCTTTGTAGCTTTCTAAGGATTTTGACCTTTTCACAGCATGCCATGCAGTTTTCAATTAAAGCAATTCAAATGGAAAATAAATAATGAACAATAAATAAATCCCTAACATAAATCACTCAAACACATTTAACAGAAAAAAAAGGTAACAAAGATTGAAAATGATGAGAAAATAATATTCATGAATTAAATTTTAAGTACTCTGTAATTTAGTTTTAATGGTTTAGATGGTTAAATTGTTCATAAACTTCAAGAGTGGCAACTCAAACCTTAAGGTATCACTGCTGCATCGTTATAAGCAAAATGAATAGCCTGAAACTCACTAAGAGTGCAAGTTTCATACAGATATACAGATATTGTAAATCAGGACCATGATTTTAAATTTTATTATAAAACACCATTTCATATTTTGAATGCCAAGGCTCATTAAATGAAATCCCAGTAATTACATTATTCATAGTTCAACATATTTTATCATATAAATTTAACTCTGAAATATACTTTTAGGAACCTTAATATTGACACGTAGTGATAGATAAAGCAGCAAATCCTGTAATAGGCATGTAGTCCTCTTACCTGATTCTGCCCTGTGGACGTTCGGATTGTACTGACATGTAGCTGGTGCTACTTAGGCGAGAGGCACTGCTGGTACGAGAAATGGCCGACACATCACTAATGTCGCTGTCTGATGATTTTGTAGATACATTGTCACAGCTTCTGTGCTTATCTTTATATAACTAGTAAACAAATAAAATTATATCATTACAATACAGAAATAAGAATGCTCATCAAAAAATACATGAATAGAAACATCTAATATGCTTTACTTTCAGATATAAAGTAAAAATTACTTGAAAGATAATATTTGCAAGGGTGTTTGCTGAAAAAAGTGAGAAATTAAACTGGGAATTTTATTATTTCAAGGGGAAAAAGAAATAGAGGTCAAAGCAAAATGGAAAACATGAAACAGCCCTATTTATTACTTGACATAAGTGAAATGTAATGTAAAGAAAGTTTAAAAGGCAACAGCTCAAAAAGAGCTGATCAATCCATTAACCTTAAATAATCAATCTAGATCTGGTATTTAAAACAGGGCTAGATTTTCTCTTCACAGTGGATATTTTTAAGCATTCCTTCTTCCAGCTTTTTTCACATTTTTCTAAAAACTTCATTGACTTAATTTTTCGCATATAATTTAGCCTATATTATTTTCAAACTCAATTCAGATTCTTGTGGTATCAGTGGCTATCCCAGCATCATTAGGTAAATGTCTGGAACAAATCCTAGTCAGGGTTCCACATGATTGTAGGGCCCACTCAGACAGCTACCTAAACTCACACAGGACCAATTTAGAATTGCTAATTAACCTATTATATGTAATTGGATGGCACAAAGAAATTAAAATGTCATTTAACTCATTTAAATATGGCACAGAAGAAATATAGTACATCAGACATTAGAGTGATAGATGATTTTATAGTTAAAATATGGATTCAATAATTAATTTACAAATCTAAAAGTCACAAAAAGTTAGAGTGTACCACAAATATAATTTCCTAGTAATATCACTGCAAATCTATTAATATTCAAAAGAACTAAAGCACTTTCTATTATAGAATGTCCTTAACACTTCAGTAATCCCAATGGAATAAATTAACTCTACCTCACGTTTCATCTTGACCTCGTGTTCCAGTTCTTGACTTGAGCTAGACATTGTGGATGATTTGTAAGCATGAACCTTCATTTTCATCTGTCTTGCTCTTTCTTCCACTGCAAGAGCTGAAATGTATATACATCATAACAAAAAATTACATTTTGTTCACAAGCTAATGCATTATTAAAAAGTAATTTGCATTAGACTACTTTTTAAATTTACTTTAAATTTCATTTAAAGTTAGTAAAGTTGGATATGCTACAATGAAAAGTACTTTTGTTAGATTATGCACTGTGACAGTTTCTGGCATTAATACAATAATTAAAATTATTTTACACAGGAGGAATACAATCATCACTTTAGAACTGCAAGCACTACATTAAAAAGCTAGCTGCTTTGCTCAAATGGACAGTGATGACCTGTAAATGCACACTTTGGGACTGTTCTACACAGAGTAATGGTATTGTTATCTACATTTATGCACATCTGCTTTAATTTTTATTTAACTATATCATCTTAGTTTAGAATCACCAGACAGATTACAACCTAACAAAAAAGGGAAGTGGAGACTGTACAGATAAAGCACCCAAGATTGATGCTTTTATGCAGGGCTGTTCATGACCAGAATAGATAGTCAATCATTTGTAACCAACATTAGAAGGTCTGCAACCCCAGGTGGCTTTTGTATATAAAGAAAGGCTTGAGAGACACAGAGAGTGACAAGTGAGGCCCAACAGCTAAATTTAAACAAGCTGCCTGGCATGAAACATTGTTTGACACTGATATTTCCTTTGCTACTAAACTTAGTTAGCTTTCTGACTTTAAAGCAAAGGTACATTTTTATTTAGGACTATACATTCTGCCTTTACTATCCATTTATATTTTCTATTATACATTCTTTTGCTGGCATTAATCTTTTTTTAATAAGTACTACTTTACTATGGAGGAATATTTTGGACATAATTAATTAAATAAATGCACAAATTTACTGTGAAATGTGAGCAAAAATAAATGTGTCATGAAACGTATGCATAAATAAATAAACGTGTCACGAAATGTTTTTTGAATCCTATTTATTTTTGTCCGTAATATTTCTCCAAATGCATCAAGAAAAACTGTCACTTTCTCTTGTCAAAGAGAAGACATTTACCAGTTTTATGGTATTAAGCACCTCCATTTAACCCTAACCCAACTGCAATTGTACTTCTTTATGCTTCTTTAGAAGGCCTAATGCAACCCAGTTCAGGACTAAGCTAGTGAGTTTCATCGATATTATAGTCTAAAGGGGCTGCCAATATTGTAATTTTCTTCTGATAAATCTTCAGTTTCTCTCTGCAATATGTGATTACTTCAGCAGAATTAATTTCATTGGCAGCAGTAAACATTTTTTTAATTAATTCTTGTGCTATCTCATTTACTTCCATCTCCCATTCTGACGTATTGAATTAGACATGAGCAATCTACAGAAGACGATTCACCAATCAAAATGCAGTATGCGTTAGAGCTCACCCTCTCAACTTTGACGAGTGAAAGTGACAGTTTTATTTCAAGCCGTATTTCTTGATGCATTTGGAGGAATATTATGGACAAATTTAAATACATAAGCAACAAAAAATATATTTTGTGACACATTTATTTATTTATGCTCACATTTCATGACATTTATTTATACTTACATTTAATGACACAAATTTATTTTTGTTCACATTCCAGAGAACTTTTATTTATTTGGACATTTATTTATTTTGTCAAAAATATTCCTCCAGATTTTGCTGTTGCATTTCTTACATGTCTTGAGTGAATGAAATAATAAAGCACAGTAAATACAGGCCATCTGGTGTGGGGAGTTTGCCTCTTTCTTTCCCACAGGGTTAGACTGAGGGAGACATCCAAAAAGAGGACAGCACAGTGGAAGTAATGCATTATTAGTTGGTATGTGGCATTAACTGAGGTGCATCAGTCTTCATGTGTCTAGGTTATTCTTGGGGACTAAGGCATGTTAGCCTTTAGGTTGAGGTTAAATTTGGGGACACCTGTGCATTGTCCACACCAAAGCTAGTGAGTCCCTATGTGAAGTATTGAGGAGTGATATACTATGCATAACTCATAATCAATACTTATGTGGATAGAGTTTGTGTGCGTGTCTTTCTGTCTGTGTGTTCAATTTACAGTGCCAGACTAGACTAACCCAAAAAACGAATTTGGTAAGTGCCACTCACCCCATGATAATAAAACAATTAATGCTGATACTAGTCATTTCCGTAGTGTGACAAATGTGTCTCATGACCATTTCAATGCTTCTTAAGCACGGCTTACAGGTTGCTTCAACTTTCAGTCAGTTTTGACAATCAAAACAAAAGGAGAGAGAGCAATGCTGCTTCTTTATATACACAGTGGGGTCAAACATGGCTCTGCAAATAAGGTAATACATCCTGACTAAATTTTGTTAATGTCCTAGAAAAATATACTCCCCAAAGTTTTTATCTGTGCACAGAAGCAAAAATCCAGTAACACATTCCTAGGAAAAAGCCCTTAGATTCAGTTCTATAGGTTGATTATGTTTATTTCACCTTTGAAATTTCTCAGTTTTTAATTAAGCTCTTTGACTTCTGTAGGAGATTAGATAACTTTTAAGTATTGATACATCGATGTGCAGCTCAACGATGCTACTGTACAGCATTCTAGTTGTTACTGTGATGTTGTATTACAGTGTGGTTGCATTCAACCCAAGGTAGCCATTTGACAATTTTTCCTGTTGTCAGCCTAGTACTACTAGATCAGGTTCCAGCTCTCACTCATTATGAATTAGACTAAAATATTTGCTAAACTAGATTGATATAATGCATCAATGTTCATAGAGTATTAAAAAAAAAATACTGAATAATCAAACACCTACAGTACTCAGACTGTTACTGAAGCCTGCTTTACAATTACACAGATTTTTCCCAGAAAATAGAAATACGTTTTTAAAAAAAATCATGGAAAACAATTGCTTAACTACTGTAGAAAATGTCACATATAAATTACTAAGGAATTCTTGCAGGATTAAGAACAGCAGATGTTTTTCTCAGAGCACAAAATGAACCTTAGCCCTGCTGGGAGTAACAGAAAACAAACACTTTAAGGAGTCACTGACAAGATTACACACCACATTCATTATAACATTTTGTAAAATAATACTGAACCTTATTGGCAGGTAACACGACTGCAAGTCAATTTGTCACAGCATTACAGTCAAAGATATAACAGCAGCAAAGAAAATCTACTGTACAATATACAATATATGACATCATCACAACAATGCATACAACAGCAGCAAACAATTCTGTAGTGCACAAAAGCACAATAAACACGTAACACAAAATGACTATGTATGTAAATACAATAATGCCCCATAGAAAAAAAGTCTTTCAAAGAAAACCATTTAAGTTGGACAGATGTGTTTGAAAATCAGGGGATACAAATGTGAATCAAAAGTTGTGATTTAAAAATTGCATGCAATAGGAAATAATCCATCTATATGCCCTATGGTTCTTGTTCTGGATGACTGGTAATTTTTGTGATGGATATAACTGAAATATATGGTTCCATGGCAAAAGGTTGCCTTTAATTATATTGCTTGCTTGGTTCCTGACCATAGGTGTTATCACACACGCATGCTTGGAGAGCAGAAAATGGGCTCAACGACGCGTGATAACACAAAGAAAGTGGGTTTTGTACAGGGCAATAATCTCTCTCTCTCGTTCAACAGAAAAACAGAAGAATAAAATGCACAGTTTGAAGACTGGCAGACGATTCCACACACACAATAACAAAGCCTTTACTTCTGACCTCACCTGATGACTGCACTTCCGGCCTCAACGTTCCACATCATTTACGCTCAACCCTCTTCCCAGCATTCCCTCTGTATTCAATTTCCTTCCAGCTTCACTATAAAAAATCCTCTCACTCACTGAAATGTTGTCCTCTGTATGATTCTTTTTGAATATATCATCCAGGAAAGGCTACTTTGGACCTTACACTACACAGGGCTAACACCCCAAACCTTTATGAGTGTGTTGTCTCAACTTCTTACTTCACAATGTATATTCAGTGCATCCTGAATGACAATCAGTTTGGACTACAATCCCTTCAGTTGTATGAGCAGCAAGTTGCAGATTATGTTTTGAATGAAGAGCCGCATTGCTACATTAGGTCATTATGGAGGAAGTGAAGATGGTTTCGGTGACGGCTCTATAAAACTGGACAAGTGCTTATTGGGGTAGGTTATACATATTCTGTTTGCAGAAAAAAAATAACATTAGCTGTTGAGCTTTTTTGAATACTTAAACTTTCATCTCTGCTCAGTGTAGAGCTAAGCTTTATAACTAGAATCTAAATGCTAAAACATTTAGTGGAGAGACATTTATCACCATTTTCAACTGATCTGCTGGCATGGAAAGCAAAATAATGGGGGTCAAGAACATTAAGATATTCAAATGCCAGACCAGAGCTAAAGGTCTGGAATTATTAAGACAGGAAACTTTTTTCTTTTTTTTTTTTTACTTATTGCACATTAGGATAATCATGGGTACTTTGAAACAATCAAGATCTCTATATTTAACCAAGGACTGGTCTGAAAATATGACTTTGTAGTTGAAACCTTTGATACAAGTGATCTTAATCACAGTTATACAATACCTTGTTCAATGCTGCTGCTCTTAATAGGGACCTGTGGAAGTTGTCTTCCCCTGCGGCCTGAAGCAGGAGTTCCTGTTGGAGGGGACTGAGTGGGGCTGCCATGCTGATGTGCTCTACTGTAGTGAAAAAAAGTGAAAGAATGAAAAGCATAAATCTTTAATTTGAACATTACATTAATCAGTTAAACAAATATGCATGTAACCTCACTAAATTTCAAACACCATGGATCAAAATTATTTGTTTGAAAACTATATGTTAACTAAGTTTTAACTGTTTTGCACAATGTCTATACACATGTTCTATGTGGTTGCAGGAACAAATAACTTGCTTCACAGGGGATAAGTTTGTTAGTAAGTTAAACGATCTGTCGGGCTATCTATGTATTGATCCAAAGACTTGAAAAGCATTACAAATTAATATATTGTAATGCTACATTAGGATGACTCTGCTTTTAAACATTCTTACGTACACACTGACAGGAAAACAGCTCAATCAATTAGGTAGTGGGGAAAGTCTTCCATGCCTTTCTTTTTAACTATAAAAATAAAAGTTTATTAGCTGTGCTCAGTGTAAACTGTGCTACAGCCTTTTTTTAATTCTAATTTTTCTTTTACAATTGTATCATTCTTTTTCTAAATGATTTAATAATTATGTTGCAACACTTTATTTTTTAAGCTTTATTTTTTCAAGCTAATACTTTTACTAGAAGTGATTGTTGTGTAAAATGTTCAAATAGTTATTGCAGGAAAGGCTCTGCAAGTTAATTCTGGTGAATGTTGTTTATTCTGTTTCACAAAACAGCTGTTAAAAAGCTATTATATCAAAGTTATTAACTACAGAAACAATGATCAAAGGATAAGGAACAAAGGACCATTGCACACACACGTTTCCATTAATTCTAATGATAAAATGGATGTATCATTAGTAGGAAACTGTGAAAAACTGGGAAGCAATACATTGTAACGAAAGGTGGTAGCACCAGACTCAAAAAGGTATGTACTCCACATTGAGATTCCACAACACCAGCACAAGGGAGGCCGAACAAGAACTCTTTCAATACATGGTATACCACCTGTTCCGCTGAGGAGAGGCTGGTGCTGACCCTCCTGGAATTATCTGCCGGACAGAGTATAATGGTCTGATACTAGCACGCTCACTTGATCGGGAGCGAACTTGATTCCTTTGTTTAATGCTAAGGTGATCAGCTTTCCTCAGGCTTGGAGGAAGCACCCTTCTAGTAGAAGATGGCATCTCTCTAGATACAGGTTTAGAAAAGATTGCCAGTCATTTAATTTTTTCTATAATACCTTAAGTACATAATACAATATAATCACTAATTGAGCAAAAAAGGTCCATACTGAATAACATAGGAGAAGAATAAATGATGTAATAGTGACAGTTTCATAGACTATGCTTTACTATGTCTCAGTGTATCATTCTATCAGAAATGGTTTTCAAAGACAGGATCTATTAAACAATTATCGATCAAACTCAAATAAACCCTGTTCTTGCAGGCAAACTACATCTGAATGTTTCCTTCTAACTGCAGCCTTAAATCACAGTTTTTTAGAATTTCATTTGTTGATCCATTCATTCACACATTTTTAAGCAAAACAATGTTTTATGGACTGAAACAGATGCTCTTTAAATTGTGGCCGAGTGTATGAACCCTTTAATTGAAAGTTTTCAGTATTTTAGCAATACCTGTAAATTTAAAACAGTTTATAGGCCAAACTTCCAGAAAAAGATGCTTAACTGTATTCCATCGACTATTCTAACTGACTATTGTAAAGTTTCTTAAGATATGCATTACAATAAACCTCTCAGTAAACTAAAGTTAAAAATACACCGAGATAGCTATCTTTGAAATACTGGTCACATACAGAAATTCCCATGCAAATAAAATAAAAATAAATGAAAAAAATGCTAATATATTTATTACATGATTACATTAATTTGGTTGCCTTTAAAGCTGAGACTCCTGGTAATACATAAATATGATTATTATATGATTAAACTAATTTAACAGTAATTTTTATTATACTGATAGTTCCAAAATATGTACAAACAGATAGAATTCATAGAAGGAAAATGTACCCCAGTAATAAAATAAGAATAACTGAGGGTAGTAAAAAGAAAGGTCAGATTAATTTTACATGATAAATTTCAATAACATGAATTGTCATGGTGATACAGTTGTCAATATCTTCAGAATTTGAATTACCAGGCACCTTCGTTGTAGAGTGTGGACATACTAAGTGTTTCTTCATGGGTTTTTCTGTGCATAAGTAGTTTTTGCTCTGATATCCCAAACAAGTGTGAGGTAAGTACTTTGGAGACTCTAAATCTGAGTGCCTTACAATGGACATATACCCCATCCAAGGTCTGGCTAATGTCCTGTGGCCAGTGTTGATGGGGTAGGATCCAACTTCGGTAACACTTACTTGAACTTTGAAAACAGATCAATTAGAGATTTGTTTCCAAAATAAGCAATATGAAATAATGTCATATGTTATAATGTTGTAAGCTCAGCTTTTCTATCCCTACCATTGGATTATCAATTTCCTGAAAAACAGGAAACAGCAGATGAAACTGGGGAAACTCACTTCTAGCTTCTGTACACTCACCAGTGAAGCCTCCCAGGTATTTGTGCTCTTCCCACTGTACTTGCTCCTGTAAACTAATGTCTGTACATTTAAAGAACCCTATGTCAAACACCTCAAACATGTGGATAACACAATCATTACTGGACTCATCAGGAAGGGTGACGAGTCCGTATACAGAAGGGAGGTTGAGCAGCTGGCTCTTTGGTGTGGTCAGAATAATTTGGAGCTGACGACACTCACAACTGTGGGGATGACAGTGGACTTCAGGAGAGGCCCTCCATATTGTTGTGGAAACCTTTATGTTTCTGTGCTCTACAATCATCATCGTAAAAGAGTGGATGTAATACCTGCGACAGCTGAGGGAGTTCAATCTACCACAAGAGCTGCTGATTCAGTTCTATACAGCAATGAAGTCTGTTCTTAGCTCATCCTTTACAATGTGGTTTGGATCAGCAAATAAACAAGACGATAACAGGTGACAACGAACAGTCAGGAAATGCCAAAAAGATCACTGGTACTAGTCTTCCCACCTTACAGGACATGTACTTTTCCAGAGTTATGAACTAGGCAGGGAAAATCATCACCAACTCCCCACATCCAAGCTATAGCCTCTATGAACTTCTTTCATCTGCCAGGCATTACAGGCTAAACTACGCCACAACAAAGAGATGAATGACCAGTTTCTTTCCAGAGGCCATCAAGCTCACAAATGGTTAATTCAGCTGCACTTGCTCAGTTTTGACAGCCCCCTACTCCCAATCAATGTCTAGCAATAGTCTTAGATATAGCTAATGTTTAATTCATTATTTCAGTATTTCTTGCATTGCCTTGCACTTTGTATGCAATTATTTACATTCATTGTCTTGTATTTATCTCACTTATATACTTGACAAGTGTGTATGTATGTCTGTCTGTCATGTAGCTATACTTGAAATGCCATCAAAACAAATCACAGTCTAATTATTTTGTATGCAAACAAACATACTTGGCCAGTAAATGGGATTATGATTCTAATATGAAAAATAAAATGATAGTGTGAAAGATTCACTGTATCACTGTGTAATGCAAGACTGTACTTGTATGAATGATCACCAACATGCATTTTTAAAGTTGCATTAAGTGAAAAAATGTTACATATTCTCATGTAGTTTTATTCAGTCCTGTTAGGTTTTAAATAAACCTTTAAAAAATGAATATTTTTTTCAAACACAAACACTAAAACTTAAGCAAAATAAACAGCCATCAAACAAACTTCAACAAAAATAAACTGCAAATGATCGAAGGTGCTAGTGTGACCAGACACTTGCCTACCTCCCTCCCAAAAAGTAAAAGTCAGAAGCAACTAATAAGCCAAAATATAGGAAAACACCTGGAGGAATGATGCTGGTCTTACCAAAATTTGATTATATTATTTTTAATGATGATAAATGTTTTTTAAAAAATTCCGAAGTATCACAAATGTCATTATTGAAAACAAAGGTACCACAATCAATGTCTTACTATAGAACTGTTCAAAATATGGCACCTGAAAATAGTAAAATGATAAAATAAGATGTTTTAAGTAATGCACCCTGTAAAAGGAAGAAAGCAGTATCATTTAAGATATGTGGCAAGCTCTAGATGAAAACACACACACTGCTATGGTCAGTAATAAAGAATACCTAGAGAAATAAAAAGAAATGTGAAAAAAGTTCAAAGTTGAAATCCAAATCATAGAAGTCAGAAAAGTATTGTACAGTGCCATAAAACAATATACCATTCTCTTAACAGCTATCATAATTTGCACTTCTTTCACAGGATCTCAGATAAAGTATGAATTTTACAGTAATGTGTCATTTTGTTTAAATATCTTCAGGTAGTTGATATTCCTCTAAGTGTAGAAATTATAAGACAAATATACTAACTGGCTCCTGCTGCAGAGCATAAGGTAGTGGCATTATAAGTTAGTAGAGACACTACAGATTACTCGAGTTACAGTTAATCAGTAACATCTTCAAGAAGACCATGAGCATCAGACACAACTGTAATCCAATCATCTGTAATTCTAATCACTAAAAAAAATAAACTTAAAACCAGTTTATAATTTAGTACACTGCTGTCTCTTTGCAGAGGGCCTGATCAGATTAAGAGTATCCAAAAAAATATGACAATAGCCCTAGGAAAAACAAAAAATGAATAAAAGCATTGGTTAATGAGTTCCATGGAAAATAGAAACTGGTGAAATAAAATATAAGACATAGTATTTCAGCTACATACAGTAACCCTGTACAGCACACTGCAAATAGAAAAAGAATGCCCACCATGCTGGTTACAGACAGCATCTTCCTCGCACCTCCAAAGCAAACAAAATACATGGTTTGTCAGTTCTCCTACCTTTCATTGTCTGTTGCAGTGTACTTTTTACTCTGTTTTTGGATGTTACATCTTTCCAGTGTTCTTGACTGCCTGAAACATGTGAAATGGGAAACAGGGAGTGGGTGGAAAAGTAAATATGACAAATGAGGGAATGACATGTCAAAGCTCTTATGTAGAATGAGAAATGAAGAACAAAGAGATAATAATAGAAGTAATGAGGGAAGTTACAAATATCATGCATGAAACCTTTCTTTGAAGAAACATTGCTGAAAATGAAATGTTTTACTGAAATGTTTGTAAAATTATTCCATATAATGTAATGCTAAGAACATGTTTAATAAAATAACCCTTTTCTAGTAATATTTATGACTAATGTTTAGATTTTTAAATATTGTAAAAGTAGCAAAAAAGTAATCTCACGATGTACTAAACACAGCACTTATAACTTACATAAATGGCACAACAGTAATCTCATGATGTACTAAATGTAGTATTTAAGCTTACATAAATGGCAAATATTTCCAAGAAAGACAATCTCAGTTTCAAATAAATTCTGATAAATTTGAAAGAAAAACTAAAAACCCAAATGTGTCAAATGTATTAAAAAATGAGTTTTCTTCTTACAAGTGCTGATTCTTTTGTTGAAATTTATGTTGTTAGAATAGTTAACCTTTTAATGTGTTACTAATGGAAAGAACTAACGTAGTTAAAAGAAGCTAGATTATGCTTGAGACATGAAATGTATCGAGCTAGTCTTTATTAAGCATGTACTAGTTGGTGACAAAGCTGCCTGTAAATGTCTTAGCTTCTAAAGAAATTATATACATATTTGTGTACAAAACAGACTTGCAGATGAGCATATTAGGGTGGAAGAAGAAAAGCCTACCAGAAACAAATGAAATATGAGTATTGTCTCTTTTTTTTGTCTGTGATTACTTTTCTGTGTTTGTGGCTAGTGGCTTGCTGCAGTTTTTTTAAGGAAACCAAATTACTGTGTAATTGCTGTCTCTAATCAGAAAGTGACATATATTTAACACTCATCTTTAAAAAATGATTTCTTACATTATCTGGTACAGTATATTTGTTCTAACACTAAGTATATACACATACCATAAACAATTATCTTTACAATGTAAATTGCATATATTTGAGAACCATATACAACATATTATAACAAATACTTTGACTGGTAAAATTATAAGTAAATAAAACACCCAGGTCTCAGTCCTTCAGGTAAACTGGTGTCTGACAGCAAAATTGGGAAGAAAATCAAGTTATATCTTATTTGTTATGAATTTATTAAGTAGCTCTAAGATATAAAAATAAAATACACAGTGCTTTAAAGCAATTCTTAACAATTCTTAACTGAAACTTCCTTGTATGATGATGTTGTGCTTAAAGACAGATTACCTTTTAATAGTTTAATCCAACAATTGTAATAAGCCTGTTTAACCCTATAATTTTTGAGTATTTAAGAAATGTGTTCAAGCTATAATAACATGCATAGCCTGAAATAATGCTGGTGAAGTACATGTATATAGCATTTCATGAAGACTTTGAATAACTAATACAGTATTTTAGTAAGATATAGTATTCTGGAAATACATTATTATTTCTAACTGCAGAATTAATTAATTTAGAAACTGCAAAATAATACAACGGAATAAATTAATTTAGAATCTCTAAAATAATAGAACAATGATTATGTTATAATGAATAGAATTTTGACATAAAGGTGTGTTGATACAATAAATTCCTTAATATGTAAAAGTATTCCTTATTATGTATATATCCTATTTATCTAAAAATATGACCACTTAACTTTAACCATGGCATTTATTTCTACAGGGTATGTATTGTTTTTCTATGCCCCTCAGAGGAGCTATTCCCTGCATGTGACAACACATGATCACAGAGGCACATAAATCTCTCCACCACTCCAAAGTGGAGCAGCAAGCTTTTGCAGGCAGTCCGGCTTTAAGCAGTGTAAACAGGAAAACTCTCTGTAAGGAAACTCTCTGTATAATACTATCAAAAAAACATGCATAAAGTTATGCAATAGATAAAAAAACTTAGATAAAAAATTCTTTCAATGTGTACTATAGTATATATTTGAATACATATATGTATAGCACATATACATAAGATTATGCAGATGTCTGCATTTTTTTTTTTTAATTCAAAAGTGCACATTTTTTGGGTTTGGGGCACCTTTTCATCAGCTCTTTTACATGTTAGTTCTGATAAAAACTTTAAACTGGTGTACTGTAATACAGGTAAAAAAAAAGTCAATTTAAATTTGTATCTTGATACTTTCGTCTTCATTTTAGTTTTTCATAAAAGTTGTTTTTGAGTATGAGAAGTAATTTTTTTTTAGACTTTCTGCATTTACAAAATAATAAAATAAAATCTCAAACCGTAAAAGACGTTTTTGTTAAGAATAGCTTTGATTGCAAGGGAACTTAGTAATTCTGTTTTATTTGTGATAATTTTATTTTCGCTTTCTGGTTAGATATAAAAGTACCTCTGAGCTGCTCTGGGTTTAGCACTAAGATGATTTACAGTCTCCTGTTTTGGAACAACAGGCTCCACCGTCCAGCTTGTCCACAAAAAAGGTGAAACATGGATGTGAATTGGGATAAGAGTAAAAATAACAAAAAAAAAAAAAGACATGACAGTTACATACAATGAAAAATGGTATGTATATCAATAGCAGCAGGTTAATTTTCTTTACTTCAGCCAACCAGAAAAAAATGACTACTAGGAATAAAAACTTTAAAAGCTTTAATTAACTGTGTCATCTTACATTTTACTGAAAAGATTAGGAATAATACATTAAATGAGAACTGCCTGGTGTATTCAAATAGTATTCTGTTGTGAAGTACTTTGGGTACACTGTATTAATCACGAGAGGAAATTGTCTTTTCACATGACCTTTGGAGTAGTCAATCTCTTTTAACATTAATAACATACCACTGCATGCAGTCTATTTATTTTAAAAGCAATTTATTTCAGACTTTGTCCTTGTCTTTGGGGAAGTGTACAGAAAGATGAATACATTTTGAATAGTAGAACAGAAAACGTAGCCACCAGTAAAAGATTTTGAAAGTAATGCAATTTTTTTCTGTAATCTGGAAAAATTCTAATTAGCTAATAAAAGATGAAAATTTATAATGAAGCTTGTATAATGAAAGTTGTTCACCCCACTGAATTAAAGCTGAAAGTCTGCACTTTAACTGTATCTGAGTTGTTTCATTTAAAATTCACTGTGGTAATGTACAGAACCAAAATTAGAAAAAAGGTGTTTCTGTCCAAATATTTATGGACCTAACTGTGTGTGTGTGTGTGTGTGTATGTATATATATATATATATATATATATATATATATATATAGAGAGAGAGAGAGAGAGAGAGAGAGAGTGTAATACTGTTCCAGAGAAAGTTACCTGTTGTAGAAATTTTGCCAAAACATTAATTCAATGTGAATAGAATATATCAATCTGAATTTTGTAGACTTATTGATTACAAAGTACAAAACTTGTTACATACAAAGAAAAAGTTAAAATTTCATTACCATGATTTAAAACTAAATTTTTATAGTTGAATGCACTATTAAATTTTCTTCTTTTTTTGTTAATTATTAAGAAAAAGCAACATAGTTTTAAAATAATATTCACAAACTAAAGCAGCAGCCTGTGAGGTCTGAATGATAAAGTATACTTTTAGCATACAATTAAGGGAAAAAATAGATATTAATCTAAACTGCTTTTATTTTTTTGACTGTCCTTGTGTTGTTAAAATGAGTTGTTATTTGCAGTAATTTTAAAATCCTTTTTATTGTCATTGCTTTACTGAACTGAGCCCCTGGTACCAAATCAAAAACCCATTAAAATAAAGTATGTACATTGCATTTACCAAGCAAACCATCAAAATGCATATCCTTATTTTCCCCATCAAAAAGTAGTCTTGTGAATGAGAAATGCTGCAAACACTTGTATAAACATCAAAACATTGTTTAGATTATACATTATTTATAAAAGAAAGTTTTTCATGATGATATAGTTCTTTAGATGTTATATTAAACTTTAGGCTAGACCTGCTGCATTATTAAGATACATGGTTACCAAACAGCATGGCTGAATTACTGAACACTGAAAAAATTATATTAAAAAAGGCTTTCAAAAATTGAAATACATGTTAATAGATGTGTTTGCATTATTATTTTATCATAACAATTTGAAGATTCTTTACAATCGTAAAACCCCTATGGTAAAAGTGCTTAGTAAATCAAGGCCATGTGCTGTCAGTACAAAACACTAAGACAGACAGACAAATGACACCTAGATGAGATGGCAAAACAACAGATTCTTATGCCGCATGATTAAAAAAAAAAATCCAGGATTATGTCTAATGTAAATGAGAAAGTTTACTTCCTGATAGAAACAGAGAATGCCCTGCCACGCTCCTTAAGTTACAAGAGATCTTGACGAATACCTGTCATCTTCTGGGGAAGCATGCTGGATATAAATCCTGGGGCTAGTAGGCCGTCTCCTATCCAGTGATTGAGAACATCTATTCCTGCTTGCCCCATGAATGAGACAAGAAAGACAGAATCAGTTAAACCAAAATTCTAAAACAAAAATTAGATGGGGCTTAAGATAAGGAAATCTGTTAGAGAATGCATTTTCTAAAAATCCTTAAAGATATATCATATAATTTAAATACATTAACTGGTTAAAATCCCTAAAATTTTACTGTTTAAGGAAAGAGATTTACCAAAATAAAATTAAATATTAACTAAAAAACATCTGCATAAAAATTGCAAAATATTTTAGTTATGCTTATACCCTGTACTTTTTTTATTTCCTCGCAGGTGTTAATCTTGATATTTACAGCATATAGCACACGGTCAATCCCATCAAACATATAACAACAAATACAGAAAATGCATAATAGACATCTTGCTATATTTGACGTTTTTCCTAATTTAGGATTTTTATTTTTATTTGACTAAAACTTGAAAATTTTTGTTGTTTATTCCTCCAGCTGTGCTTGTGTTGTGTTTTCTAGGCTACATGATAATGAAATACTCAGCTCCAATTAAAACATACAATTAGTTTGATAACAAAACAGACCGTTAAAAAAACTCCTTTCCTTTTGATAAAAAATTAAAAATAATAGAATATACTTTAGTACAAGATATTAGTTATGGTTATAATTTATCTCTGTTTTTTAGCATTCCAGGCCACTGAAGTTTCAGTAGACCATTTATGATATTTTAACTAAAAGCGGAAAGCCTCAATAGAATACTACTATTAACACAAAACATTTAAATTAGCAGTGTAAAGACAGTAACTGCTCCATAAGAATCAAAAACGTTCATCATCCCTCTCACCTGAACATTCTTTCAAATGGTCAATCCCATATTTAGTAATGGGATTTACAATGAATTGTACACAAGGTGGAGATACATGCATTGAATGACTGATTTGAAAAATTGAAAGACAAATGACTGAGTGAAAAAATGTCAACAATATAGTAAAATTCCTATATATTAAAATAAAATTCTGGTATTCATAATGTTTAATAGGAAAATGTTTACATGTGGATATTATTGAGTAAATGAATGTGTACTGAGGCTCAAGAGAGGAAGGTCCAATCTGCAAAATAAGGCTTCTTCATTAGAAAGCAAAGTTGTCGCCTGGGTCACACAATCAGCTCCTTAATTCTACTTCATAACTGAATACAACTTCACCTCAAAATGGGACTGACACGATTTGCTAAATGAACTGATTTTTCACTGTATTTCTGTGAAAACCTTTGCTTTCATCTGTTGCTGAAGTCATTATTGTTCACTCAAACGCTGTGTAATCTCAACTGTATTAAAATGCAGACAAGTTCCTAACTAATAAGACAATCTGCTTAAGTGATAAGTTCAAAATAACTCATACCTGTATCAAAATTCCCCTTTAAATATATTTATTTTAAACAAGAGCAAAAAAACTACTATCCTTAATTTAAATTCATTAGACTTACAGTTATATCCACTACAATGAAACAAGACTCACAAAACATGTTACATAACAAAAAGGATAAATATTGACTGTTCTAAATAATTAAATCAATATTATTATCCTATTTACATAAGTACTTCATATCTAAAATTGTTCACCTTAGAATAACCAATGAGATATTCAGGATGTACATAAAACGTACTAAAATTATTATTTACAATGTATTGAGCAGAAAGATATATTTGTCAATATATCGTGAACATTAATTTCAATTAAATTATTTTCTTCTGCCTCATTTAACTTAAAACTAGTGTAACCTACAGTTTCTAGATAATGTTTTTGAGTAATAAAGCATTGGCAGACTAAAACATGAGCTTTTTCAACATTAAACGTTTATTCAAGAGATTTGTGAAGATGAATTAACTACATTCTGAGATCTAAAATGTTCAGTGTTGGAAAAATCCATAACCAAAGTGAAGCACTCTATAGAAGCTAAAATAATTAAGCACACAGAAGCCGATTTACTAGAAAATAAAAACGGCTAGAACTACTGTCAACTGTTCAAATAAGCAAATAATAAAAGCACCAGTAAAGAAAAAATAGATTGAAAAGTCTTTTTCTGTATACCTTTCTCGTTCTGGTGAATGGAAACTAGTATCTGGTCTCAAACAGTTGGTACTAGCACTTCTAACCCTGTCAAGAGAAGGCTGTAGATCACTAGTGCCAGTGTCCAACGGTAGTAGAGAAAAGAGAAAGAAAAAAAAAGGAATAACATGTTAGATTGAAAATCATAAACCATGTAATTATAACAAATGACAGAAACTTAAAAAGTGAAATGAGTCAATGCACAACTAAAATTTTTTCTAAAAAAACATGTTATGAATACAGACTCATTGTGAAACTGGGCCAAATATCCCTGTAATAAACTAAAGCATTTTGCATGACTATTCACTAAAGTAATTTTACCTTTTTGTTGCTCTAAAGTGCTATATTATTTGGTCATTATTGTGATGCTTATTGTTTGCCACATTTAGTAGCAATTTGGTCCAATATTAGATATAAAAATGCAGTAAAATCATCTTTCACAAGCCACACAATTGGAATATTTCAAGTTACAGTGACTGCATTGCTGCCAAAAAGACACCTGCTGGTATCTGATATATGGTCACTAATGCAGATAGCTATATGACAGAGTCACTAACGCTGTTAATTATACAACTGGAAATAACACTATGGTGCTTACTCATTTTGCTTAATGACATAAACAAAATATCAACACATTCATTGCCTCAGGTTTTCTAGTGTTTTCATTTAACAATGAATTTTTATTGAGATTTTTTTTTTTTTTACCTGAAAGTTATTATTGTATACAGTACAAAAACATAATTTAGACAAAGGAAAATGGATGAAATATTAATACAAAAGAACTTGAGACAAGCCATATAATCTGTCAGCTCTACTTTTCTACATGTAATGGTCATTTAATTACACAATACACGTTTTGATTTAAAAGGTAAACAGTTTATAGTAAAACAATTAAATTTCAATATATTGGGAGCATGTGCTGATGGTGCGTCACCACATGATGAACCACCTGGATTGGGACCCAAGTGTAGCGGGTGATACCTCAGCACTGGCAGGGTCAAATATGTGGCTGACAGAGTAATAATATTAATATTAAAATTGAACATTTTTGGTTTGCAACTTGGCATCGTCTGTCCAATATATAGAACGATAAACTCTGTACACCTTCTGAATACCTTACTATACTACCTAACTTCCTACCAAGTGTTACTTTGATGGGAAAAATATTGCAAGGCAGGACAGATATGACCAGGATGGAAGGAAACATGTTAAATGCATAGTATATATTGTTAAACATTTCAGGTATTAACAGGAGGTTAAGCAATTATTATTTATCATGATGAATTACAAAAGGCAAAAGCCTGCAAAAGGGACACAGGCACATTGTTAGTTTTAGTAGATTTACCCCACCCCTGATTATATGGATATCAGATCGAAGAGTCTACGGGTAAGCCAAGAAGCCAGAGTTCAGTGGCTTAAGTCCCAGAAACCTGCCCCTAATGATGCCAGTGATTTAACTTGTCAGTTGTTGTTGCAGAGTGTCACATAATTAAGATAATTCTCTTATGGTTTGAAGAGCATTTTGGTGTGTAGTGGTTAGTACTTGTGCCCCATATACCTATTGTACAGGGTCTGCTTTCTGTACCTGGTCATTTTCCAGTTGGAGTTTGCACATTTTAATAAAATCTCTAAGGGTTTTCCTACAGGTATTCTGGTCTTCCTCTCATATCCGAGAAGATGTGCATGTCTGTGTGTGTGTTTCATTAACTGGTGACTGGCCCCATGCAAATGTAGTTGTGTGCACGAATAGGCTTTGTGATTGACCGCCATCTTGCCCAGTGTAGTTTCTTGCCTTGCACCCACTGAGGCTGGGTTAGGCTTCTGTTTCATGTGACACTGACTTTGATTATGCTGCTTTGAGAATGATATTTTAAGTTTTGAAATGTAAAGAGTATTCAATTAAAATAAAACTCTCATTGCAAAGGTCAAATACATGGCTGGCAGAGAAAGATTAAAACTTTAGACTTGCCCTCTACTATGTATATAAAACAACTTTAATGAACTTTTTGAAGACTTATCATCTTGTTCCCTACGAAAATGTTACTTTGGAAGAGAAATATTGCAAAGAAGGACAGCTGCAATATGGTGGAAAATTTGTTTAAATATACTGCATAGTGTTAACTGTCAAATATTCCAGGTTACAGCGCTCTTAAGTGATTATCTTCAACTTAGCAGCAGTTCCTGCATCATTTATAGATATTCCAATTGAAAGGTAGGTAACAAAGCAAGACCTTAAGTCAAACTGCTGACCTTTTGAACCTGTCAGACATTTTAATGATGATTTCTATCTCAGCAGCAGACAAGGTTAAAGCTTACCTAATAGTTTTTCGGTCAGTAAATCTCAAAATTCTCGGAGATGATGATTGTCTCTGTTCAGGTATATGCTGTCTAAGCAAAGATTTGGTCTTTAAACATGCAGGCAAAGTGGAGCTTCACAAAAAAGACCAACAAAAACATAACTCAATAAGCCATGATAAAAAAAAAAATCCAAACACCACCACACATAAGGAAAATGCAAATGAATGGAATTGGCTAAATTTTAAAGGTAAAGCAATTTATTTTATAAGGTTAATCTACATTCTGTAATTATGTGAAATAAATACACTAGTTAACTATAATGTCATGTGGTGGTAAATAAAAAAGTAAATGAAGGACACAAGATTGTATGAGGTGAAGGAAAGCTTAAGTTTAAGGAATAGGACTACAAATGTATTGCACTACAGTATATATAGATAAATGGAAATGTCCTTGCCTTATGACTTAGTTTCATATGCAAATACAATATGTTTAAATTAAAAACAATTTGTTTTTAAAAATTATTGCATCAAGTACAGTTCAAAATAATTCAAAAATGTAACATAAACCAAAACTTGCAATACAATCTGTTTGTTTCAAAGAGCACAATGGGAACTATAAGTTTTATTTGAATGGGTTAATAGGTATATTGTGAGCATACTTCAAAACTTATTATTTATAAAGAGTGATATCAAGGATTATATAGTTTAAGCTTAAGGAAACACATATAGAAGTATAAACAGCACCATTATTATCACAACTGCTATTTGACTGGCCCTTTCTTATGGGATTAATGAATGCTGAAATGACCTTTTCAACAAATCATTAATAAATACCATTCCACAGTGTTAAACCATAGATTTGTTATTTCTCAATTTATGTTTCATTTCTCTTCATTTTTCCTAAAATTATAAAATGTCCATATCTGTGTTTTAAGCTAGTTTTCATGTTTAACCAAGTTTCAGACACCAGCCTTTTATTTAAGCAAATAGTTCAATACACATAAATGTCATGTTTTGTGACTCAGGATCAACCTCCTTTATGACATTTGATCTTTTCCCCATATCCATTTCAGGGACAATCTTTGTATGTGCTCTCCCTCTAATGATCCATTTTGGGTTTGATCTACAAATCCAAATAAGTTAAGGTTTAACTATGGCTCATTTCCCTTTCTTGTTTCTAAGTGTATTATTAATAACTGAGTTTAAGGCACTGTAGCCTATTCCTGAAACTGTGGTGATTCTGGTCCACTTAGTTCTTTAATTTCTTTTCAGGCTTCGTGTAATAGTTTAAAAAAACTATCTGTTCAGAATTGAGCAATATTATACATTTGTTTATATTCTTACTGAGCCAAACACCTTTTGGGATTTAATTTTTTCAAGATTTATTATTCTACTAAAAGCAGTGAGTGTCTTGATAATTAAGGAGTCTTGAAAGTCAACATTAGCTGACTAATCTGTAACTTTAGAAATTAGGTACTTTACTTCTTTCTCTTTTCAATTAAAGTTATGGTAATTCTAGTCTCTTGCTAACTGATTGTATACAGTGATCCCTCGCTATATCGCGCTTCGCCTTTCGCGGCTTCACTCCATCGCGGATTTTATATGTAAGCATATTTAAATATATATCGCGGATTTTTTGCTGGTTCGCGGATTTCTGCGGACAATGGGTCTTTTCATTTCTGGTACATGCTTCCTCAGTTGGTTTGCCCAGTTGATTTCATACAAGGGACGCTATTGGCAGATGGCTGAGAAGCTAGATTGCTTACTTTTCTCTCTCTCTTGCGCTATCTGTGATCCTGACATATGGGGATTGAGCAGGAGGGCTGTTCGCACACCTAGACGATATGGACGCTCGTCTAAAAATGCTGAAAGATTATCTTCACGTTGCTATCTTTTGTGCAGCTGCTTCCGACATGCTGCACGGTGCTTCACATACTTAAAAGCTCGAAGGGCACGTATTGATTTTTGACTGAAAAACAAACTCTCTCTCTCTCTCTCTATCTCTCTCTCACTCTCTCTCTCTCTCTCTCTCTCTCCCTGCTCCTGACGGAGGGGGTGTGAGCTGCCGCCTTCAACAGCTTTGTGCCGCGGTGCTTTGCATACTTAAAAGCCAAACAGCCCTATTGATTTGTTTGCTAGAGATTGTTTTCTCTATCTATGTGACATTCTGTGCTCCTGACACGCACCCCTTTCAAGAGGAAGATATGTTTGCATTCTTTTAATTGTGAGACAGAACTGTCATCTCTGTCTTGTCAAGAGCCAAGCCTTTTCAGATTAAGCAAAATAAGATTAAGAGGAGGCATGATTGAAGTATTTAAAATTATGAAAGGGATTAGTACAGTGGATCGAGACTGTTACAGCATTTAAAAATAAGTTATGAAAAACACAGGGAGACACAGTTGGGAACTTGTTAAGGGCAAAACATTAGAAAGTTTTTCTTTACACAAAGAATCATAGACACTTGGAATAATCTACCAAGTAATGCGATAGACAGTAAGACTTTAGGGACTTTCAAAATTAGACTTGATGTTTTCTTTAGAAGAACTAAGTGGAGGACTGGCAAGCTTTATTGGACTGAAAGACCTGTTCTCGTTTAAATTGTTCTCATGTTCTAATGCTCTACTTACACTCTGAACTGCAGAGACACTTTTATGGAATACACCATATCTGCAGGATTTAGACTTTCTGGGAGAAGTATAGGCATTGGATATAATATTTAAGGTGTTCAAATGAAGGTATCTGGTTATTCAAGATCTGAGCTGAACTTCAGTTTTGACTTTAGATTGATGATAAATGCAGTTTTATCGCCTCATGTTTTATGTGTGTGTCAGTAAACATACTGCAAACCATTATTAATGTAAGCCCATTATTATGGCAATGTGTCAAAAAATAAAATATTTGGTAAATTATTGCAATTGCATCTTTTACATACATTCAGTAATTTAGCAAGTAATTTGTTGGTGGGTGGGCATATATGAAATTAGGTGGGCGAATAAAATTTCAAGCAGATAAGATACTTTGTGGAACTTGACCATCAGCGGCCAAATGAGGACGATTTTCTAATAAAACCCTGCTCAGTAACGCACACAATGTTAAAAGACACAAGCACACAAATTCAAAGACTCCAACTAACATAAATATCAAAACTGTTTTACATAAAATATATATGATATATATTTTAAAATTTGAAAATTGATTGTGTGGGCGGGAACACCGTGTTGGTGAATGATCACCCATTCATGCCCAACTTTGGCTTCAGTACTGCAAACATTACATTTTTTTTTCTTTATCTACTGTATAGCACAATATTTCCAGGGGAGTTGGGCTGATATACTGCATAAAACAAGCTAATTTTGCAAGATTCTAAGTATAATACAGCATCATCCAAAAACATGTCCATAATTTAAAAAATACAATAACTTTAATAATGAAACACAACTTGCTTTGCTAAATTAGAGATGTAGAAATTCTTCAAAGCTAATATTATACCAAGCAAATCATAACGTGACCTGATTCTGTACCTCAGTAAGCAATTACCTTATCAGATTTGAGGCTCTATCCAGAGTTACTCTGCAGCTGCAGGAAATTGAAATGTGCAGTTTTATGGTTGTTAGACTTTATGAAAAGTACTGTTGTATGTGTGTGTTTATGGGATTTTATTAACACAATGTGACTTTGTGTGTTGATGTTGCTGAAACACTACTGCACTAATTTGGTTCAAGCATGCAATATGATTACTACCACAAAAGTGATAATGGTACTCAACAAGCACTGTAACAACTTGTTAAAAAAACTTGAAGCTAAAAAAATGGCAATAATCATTATTACATGTGTTCTATGTACAGGTATTATTAAGCACAGAAATCTGATCATTTTCAATAAACCACTACAGTAATACAGCACTTTGTTAATTATTTTATATTGAATACTTGAGGCCACATATCATTAATCTGCTAAAAGGCTGACCTGAGAAAAATAACTACAGAAAGTGAAATCTTGTGTGACCTCTAGTGGCTGAGAAATGACTGAAGTATTGTAAAGCAGAATTGAATTTGAGCATATATATACAGTAGGTTAATAGGGTCCTTATTGTCACATGGACAGAGTACAGTGAAATTCTTATTAACATGTGCTAATTAACATAGGTGTGCTTGGTGTGTGGGTGTGTTTGTGTGTGTCCTGCAGTGGGTTGGCACCCTGCCCAGGATTGGTTCCTGCCTTGTGCCCTGTGTTGGCTGGGATTGGCTGCAGCAGACCCCCGTGACCCTGTGTTCGGATTCAGCGGGTTGGAAAATGGATGGATGGATGGATGGATGGAATTATCAATTAACCTATAGGTGAAGGAGAAAAGTAAGCAGGTTTAGGCTACTAAATTAAAATTCTAAACTGCAACTAAATACTTGTACAATGACCTCATAAGTTTTCTAATCAGTATATGTTAAGATAATATGCAAATAATTCACAAAATGAGATGAGTAATAAGGCAAACAAAATTTCTACAATACAATAAAACTGATAAATGAAATGGCACCTGAGTTCTACTGCCTCTTCTATTTTGGTATAAAATCAAAATGAAAATGAATGTATGCAACCTAGTAAAACCTTTGCCCACTTTAACCCATTTATGCCTCGTGTTCCATTATTGGAACGACAGTCACGTTGGAGTAACATATGTTATGCATAATGTAAGAAGTGGATGTGCCTAGTGTTCCAATTTTGGAACGCCACATAACTCAACAATGGAATGTAATAAAATTTTTTCTCTTCAAATTCTTGTTCCTTATATTTTTCTATGCAACATATGTGAATTTCATAAACAAACTCAAAAATTTCAACCTTCGGCATAAATGGGTTAATACTTAACAAGAAGCATATTATTTATGGAATTTTTTTCCAACATACATGTACAGATGTCACAGGTACGTTAAGAACAGAGCAATATGCTGACAATTGCGATGCATCTTTAAACTACTGAAGCATGACGTTTCTCTACATGCAGATGATATCCTGTTAATCTTGAATGATGCTCCATCTGATATTCTTCAGACCTTAATTTTTTAAAATAATCCTGGAAAAACTGCTGGATATAAGATTATTTGGATTAAACCTGTACTGTTCCCACTTAATTCTAAATGCCCTATTCATCATATTTCTATCAGCATTCCTTTAAACAAACAATTTAGATATTTGGAGATAGATCTATATTCATTGTGCAAAAAAAAAAAATCTACCTCAAACTACCTCTGCATTTACAATTAAATCAAAGAGTCTCTGTCCTGGTTAAATGTTCTTAATTTTTCTTCTTTCTTGTTTCCACTTGAGTCCTCTAGCTTTTACAAATTGATTAAAAATTCTATTTCGTACACCTCCCATAAGATCTTGTAAACACAGTCTTGGGTCAGGTATGACTTATGCCATTCAGTACTGATGCTTAGTTGAGAGAAGACTTGGTTTCACACAAAGGTGGCATATCCTTCATTTAATAATTCATTTGTACCAACTGGAGTACATCCATGCACATACAGCACCCTCTTCAGTTTCTTTAGTGCATTCTGATGTTTGGACTTCACACTGGTTACTGTAGCAGCTAAAACTGTTGTTGCTTCTAGATGGAAATCCACAGAATTGGTGGCTGCTCAACACTGTTGTTTCACTTTTTAATGTAATTCATTAACAAATGTCCACTACTAGCATTAATAATGCTTTGCGATCTTAATTGCACCATATGCTACATTTAGTGTATTTTCATGCACATCTATTCTGTGACATATACTGTACTGCACATTAGCATACCTTAGCATCAAGAGTTTGGATCGTCACATGCCAAAGTGCTTTCTTTAATGAAAATGTTAATGTAATGGAGACAGCGTTGATTTTTTTCTTTAATAGTGCATCATGAAATATGTTTGATTTTAAAATTAACTGTCAAGAATCTAAAGGCCATGTCAGATTTGATGACATTTCCAGTGATTTTAAGTTGTAGCCTTCATTTACACAATTTAAGAGTCGGAGGCAGTTAGCAGCATGCTCCTGTGATTGTTGGTCACCTAATGTGATATAGCCAGTAACTCACTGCATCTAGTCCACGACTTGCTCGAGCAAAATCAGACAGGTCTTGAAAAGCACTGCTCCATCACTCAACACATTACTGACTGACACTAAAAGGGCAGAGGAAGACTTTGCTGGAAATTCAGCACAGAATCATTAAATCTGACATGGCCAGTGATTTTCAGGTGTGCAAATTGATATGGTCCAGTGTTTAAATTAGCAACTGCAGTCTGACATACCCAAAGACTAGAAGTAGTGTAATGTGACAGCAGCTTCAGATAAATGAAAAGTATCTTTCCTCTGTTTATACAATTTGCAAGTAGCACAAGCACTTTTTTTATAAAACAAACTTTTTATTTTTACCCTGTATTAGGGGGCAAACATGAAATGCTGAGTTATTAGTAGTGACACATAAACGAATGTTACATGTTTTCTTAATGTAAAGTGTAATGGTTGAGCTAGACTGATTGTTACAGATACTACCAAACACCTATTATTCATGTATTAGGTGAAAAATGTATTTATACACCGACAGTTGATTTCATAATCATTCCATACCACTGCCACTGGTGTGTGGTTGGCCCAGCTAAATCATATAAAATAACAATTTAAGAACAGAAATTAAAGTCTCATCATATTTCCACAATAATTAGTCAGCTTGTATTGGCCTTTTAAAAGATAAATTTTGAATAAAGACCTATGAAATTTTCACCATGGATGACAACATTGGAAACTACAATCAACAGTGAGTTAGGTATAGATTTCCTGCAAGCTTAGTTGTTAAACTCTCACAATACCCTATGGTACCAAGTAATTTGATTTCCAACTTTCCATAATGCAACTTATTGGAAATTACTGGTCATATGCATATGCAGCTAAAGTCACTTCAGTACACATGTAATGTGTGAGCATGCCCGAGTCAATAAAACACAGGAAGCTCTACAGTCTACTTGTGACTTTATGCTGTGGGAAGGTAAGAAAAAAAATCAAGGTAAATAACATTTGATCTGGCTTTTATATAAGTAACATAAAAATGTTTTTCATGTAACAACCATCACAAAACATAATCAGAAACAGGACTTTCCACAATACATTATTAAGCTCTGTAAGCCCTGCTTTTTTTCTCTGAAGGACACCTGTGGGGCAGACTGCCTGGCAGGATGACACCCGACCTGTTGCTGCATCCAAACAGTGCCATCTTTCACCTTTATGCCTGGTGCAGCTGTGTTGTTCTTATGTGTGAGTGGACATTTCTTGCAGGGAGGTCTTCTGTTCTCTTTCTCCGATGTAGAAACCTCATACTCATCTGAGTTCACCTCTGTTATAGCACATCTTTATTTGAAAACTATCAGTGTCAGATCAGCGGGAACGTGAACGTGACTAAGAGAAAAAAACTGAATTAAAAAAAAGGTAACTTTTACAAGTACCATAAATTTACACCGGCTGTTATAGACTCAAATCAAATATATGTTTTTATTCTATAATAGTAAGAATAAGAGCAGCTCACTACTCAAAATGGAGGCATCTAAGATTGAACCACGAACATCTTGATTACGTGTCAGACGTTCTTACCGCTACACCACCAAAGTGGTTGTTATTAGGTGCGTGTCAATGTTACACCTTAACGCGAGTTCTTTTTCTGCAGTTATACTCTTGAATAAAAGCACACTTGTTTTGATATACTTGTACCTTTTTGATATTTGTTTTTGTTTTAATGATGTGTTTACATAGCTTGTTGCAGACATGGAACACACATGAAATGTATGTATTCCAAATGACGATATATTATTTACCCTCTACAACTACAGCACTTCACTCCAAGATAAACACTGAGCACTGAGAACCTTCTTTGTGAATTGAACTGCGGCGGTGGGCAGGGGGATGGGATAGCAGGCTGCTTGTGCTTATCGACACATTTACATCACAAAAGATGCTAATGGAGACGTGCAAAGGGATTTAAGGTGGCTCGGGATTACAAGTTTTTTCGTAGGCTTTGGTAATTCTAGTGTTAAAGCAGTTTGGTAATTTGTTTTGCTGTTTGTTCAGTTATATAAATAGTAGCCTTCAGAGAAAGTTTGATTTTCCTCAAACTAAACACATGAAGGTTTGGTTAATTAATAATTCTGTATATAGATATATTACAATGATGTATTTTTTTATATTGAAATTAGCATAAATACTATCATAAAGCATTTTACAAAATCTCTATTGGATAATCTTACTGTTTTAACTGTACTTGATACAACCTAATTTTACTGTTTGTAACCATTATTCACAAATGCCACACATTAAAGGATAAACCAAAAAATAACAGCATGAAATGATGAAGGAGCATTGATGGAAATCACATACTTCTGGAGATTTAACTGATGAATATGTATAAGTGTACTACAAAATGGCAATGTAAAGGACAGTTTTTGGGGAAAAAAATGGAAATCTTCCTGAGTATAATCCGAGTTTCATATATCTTACCTGTATATGTTTTTGTGAATTCCATTTACTAAAAGTGGCATCCGGGGAGGTAATGTTTTACTGTACCAAAGTGTGTTCCTTAGTTTGGTCAAGAGACATGCAAACACATTAAAAAACCAAAACCCAATAAATAAATAAAACAGAAGAGTGCAGCAAATAACAAAATATGGGAAATAAAGAAAAATAATAAGGCATACTACAGTACTGCTAATAAATATATTTTACTTAAGCCATTAATATCTTAAACAACCTCAAACAATCTTAACTTAGTCAGGTTAAACTACAGCCTCTTTAGAACAGACATAACACAGAGGCATAATACATCTGTTATACTTTGTGTTTTTGTTTTTTTATGTGTAAAATGCTTGTTCTGATGGGGATCACGACAACTGAATACAATTATTTAAAAAAGTTATTCAAGTGTTAAAATCTAATTGTAATATATAATCATAACTGATAAATTTGTTAAAAAATTAATTAAAAAGGGAAGGTTAATTCCAAAATCATACAGCATTGAGCCTGTTCCAACAGAAAGGGGGTGTCTTGACCTAATTCTGGGAAGAACAATAACAGTGCACACCCATGCACCATGTATAACCACACTTAATCAATGCATAATAAATAATCTACACATTTTCTAAATGCACTTATTCAGTATAGAGTCAAGGAAAACTACCCTACCAACCTTACTGTGCCAACATGAGGAATAAGTTAATAAATAAAAGTGGACAAGACAAGTGTATCGCAGGGCACATCTACATATACCTGTAAAAATTCATTCTGACTTCATGTCACTGTTAAGTATGAGCAAACTGGACTAAAGAGTGGAAATTCACATGAGGAGAACATGCAAATGTGAAGGAAACTGAGTCCCAGCCAGGTTTTTATTGTTCCCATATTCTGTCCCATTATTATAAGGTTATGACAAATTCTATTTTCTTGGACTATATAAATCTAGATTAGTAAAATCAAAATGAAATATGTTCCAGTAAATGATACATTTCATAACAAAAGCCCTTCTGAAACGAACTAGCATCTTCATAGACGAGTTTCATTATTTTTGAAATAATCAAAAAGCATTGCTGGTCTTCTGCTAGGTGCTGTAATTAAAGAATGTCTGAAGTTTTCTACAACATGCAGCACTGGAGAAAACAGTTAGTAAAATTGAACAAGACTTATGAAAATAAAGGTAAGCGATATCTTTGAACATTACTGCAAGCTTCCAATAAAGAAAGAACATGTTACAAATTTTAAAAAGTTATAAAGACAAAAACTCTTATGAGAAGCTTAAAAGAATCAAGTGGGATGGTAAGTTTTCAGTATTTTATAAAAATGATAAAGTTTTAAAAATGAACTCGACCTATAAATTAAAGCATGTGGATCTGTGTTTTGAATGACACCATAAATGAGTTTTGATGATGTATTTAAAACAGAATGAGCTGGAGAAAAAAGCAAAAAACCCAAAGCAGCATGTGTTATATTACAGTATTTACCTGGTAGTATGCAGGCATTCTGCACTTCTCCCTCTCTTTGCTCTGGGTAGCATGAGGAACTCACTGCACAGATAATATGAATGATGTGACATAGATTAAAAAGAAAAAAAATAATGAAAAATTTAACAAAAAAAAAAAGAAAATGTATATTAACGAATTAGTGAATGCAAAAAGAAAGGATAAAAAATCAAAAATCTATCTTGCTACAGTAAGGCTGAAAGCTATATGATATAAATACATTAAATACTCATTTCATTTTTAAACAGTTTACACCATTCAGTATGATCTGTTACATTAATTTCAGTACCTTACTTAGGAATATTTTCATTAGGTTAAAATCAAAACAGCAAGTGTTATTAAATAGCAGCAGACTTGTAACACATCAGCACCATCTAGGGGGCAAACATTTCTGTATATCACTTGTGTGGCAACACACCTGGTTTCTTATTCCTAAAGCAGATATTTCATAACACAAAAAAACTCTTTCTGAATACTGAAAGTCCTCAATCTGCTTTTCTTAAGGTTGAAGAAACTTAGAGATGATTATGACACTTCATTAAAATTATTGTAAAAGTCAAAGTAACCCTTTGTTGGTAATAATGGCAAGAGAATTTGTGCAGCATATACTTTTTAAATATGCATAGTTAGATTAGTTTCTGCAGAATTTGTCAAAATGTAAACCTACAAAATAAAATTTATTCAGGACAGAAAACTTTTCCAAATGAAGGTCAAACACAGCATACTTTGGTATCAGAACTTTTTTTTTTTAAAGAAGTTCCTTAAGTACATACATATGAAATTAAAGTATAAGATTATGTAACACAATGTTTTCATATTGAATTTTCTTTTTATTTACCGTTTTGATTGTGATCATGGATTAACATTTGTAGTGCATTTAATATACATATATAAAGACAATAAATGCCAAATGACAAGCTACACTACAAAGTAAAACAACTTGCAAATATGTAAAAAAAAGTCCTGCTCAGTTAAGTGAGCCTAGGAATTGCCTACATACATTAGAATCCTCCAAGACATCAAAGAAATGGATATCTTCTCATTTGTTAGACAACATACCTGTACATGTACACAATAGGAGGCATACAGACTATGGTAGGAAATTGCAATAAAATTCTTTATATGATCTATAATAATGATCATGAACCTTCATGTGCAGAAAGAAAGGAAGAGTATGAGCACCACAAAAATGGGACTCACATTGCAGCATTTGAAAGACAATACAAGTAAGGCAGCTGAGCTATTGAAAAGGGCGAGACCATATAAATACTTTCCTATAATTCAGATGCTGGATTAACATATAGACAACTGAAAAAATAAAAAAAAATAGTTGAAAAAGTGAGGAACAAGTTATTTTTGGCTGGGCCCGCATCACTGTATTTGTCAAGATGTATTTTGATAAATACATTTTCGTAATGTTAGATATGTGACAACACATCATGTACTTAACCAGAACAACATATTTAAAAACTTTATGCTAAAATAAATATCTAGCACAAAAGTAAAAAAAAAATATCTAAAGCTTAGACCTCCTGGCATATACAAAATACTGAGCAGCAATTTAGAGAATATAAAGGTCAGTAAAGACCTGTCCTGTGACCTGAACACTCACTTTTGTACAGTATGATTATGACTAGAAAAATAGCTTTCAAATGATATAATTACTGTTTTAAGCAATGATTTGACTCCATGATTTTTTTTTGTATAAATTAAATATGCTCCTCAAGCTCTGCTATTAATGGGGGTCAAAATGCAAAAATGTCAAAATGCAATACAATAAGTTACCTTTCCTCTGCATAATACTGACTGTCCATATCTTTAGACCTACGATCTTTTGGACTTCTAGAGGCATCATGGTTTCTAGTTGGTGAGCGTGATCGTCTTGATTGATGAATTTCATCTAAACTCCTGGAAAGGGAAGCCATTTAAACTCCAATGTTAATAATCTTAGGTTTTGTTTAATTATAAATCACTTTAATGACAGCACATAATGGAGGAAGAGACTTTTTTTGGATAAATAAAATAGTAAGCACAATATTAAGCAAAATATAATAAATTTATTAATTCAAAGGGGGGGAAAATTACTACTGTACCAAACACACACAAAGATACACCTTTGTATGACTCATGCTTTTTCATATTTTAACATATGACAGAGTGCAAAAATTTAATCAATGACATTTCTAAGGACACACCTCTGCAGTGGCACACATGGTAACTGTGACCGGGTCCTGCCCTGGTCATCACCTCGGTGAGGAGAAACAGATCGAGAGCGATGATGTGTTGTTCTCTGTTGTTCTGGCACAGTAAGTGTTGTGGATTTATTTTCTCTACCATGAGACCTATACTCTACTGCTGGTGACATATAATATTACAAAAAAGAAAAAAAAAAACAGATTATTAATTAATTATTAGGCAGAAATTGCTGTAAGACCTCAATGTTCAAGAATTCAGTTTCTCTGATATTCAACACCCACTGAAATCAAAACATACTGTTTTGCTGAGGCCATGTCACTCTATGATCCTGAAAATAATAAATATTATAGTATGCCAATGAAATGTTCGTTCTTGACATGCTTATTGTAGTTTGGGAAAACATGCAACTAACACAGAGAATTTAGTTATTTGATGCTTGAGTTACAAATACGAACATGGCACCCTTTATGACATGCATAACACTAAATAAAGAATTAAAATATGCCTAATTTTGTATCAAGTAAAGACAGCTTTGTTTGATAGCAGGGCTTAAGCAGGAAAGCAGTAATTTAATAGTGTAGTTAAAAAGAAACACTAACACTTTTTTGTTTTCAATATGTACTAGATAAATATCACTGGTCCTATTCTAAAAATTTGAAATCCTCACATATTAATCGAAAAACAAGTCTTTTTCACATTATGGAAGAGCATTTTTTGTTTGCACTTGTTGAATTACATTTTATTTATTCCTGTGTTATATTTTCTTGCTTACTTGTTTATTGTTTAAACTTTATGTTCTGACCTCCTGCTCAAGCTCTGCACTTTGCTTCATAAAACACCCAAATCATGCTTATTCATCCCACCCACCTGTTGACACTACTCCAATACCATCATCGACATCATAATCTGAGATATCACTATCACCAATTCGCTGAGATCCTGTATAGTGATGGGATAAACATATGGCTGCAGGTTTATGATGTTAAATTCATTTTACAAATTGCTAAAGGAATAAGCTATTGTATCACATCTAATCCTGCTAAGAAAGAATACATTAGGAAAAAAAACACAGTATAGCAAGGCATTATTACTAATATTTTGTAATTCAAGCTTGAATTAAATTAAGTAGGTTTCAGAATGTGAAAGAATATTTTAAAATAATAATGACAAAATTACACATTGTAATGGTTTGTCAGGCTGCACAAAGAGGAGTTAGGAAAAGATGGAGCACGTGGGTAGAGATATTAAGGAGATGGCCCAACAAGGTCTGTATTGCACCAGAGGACCACAGACTGATAACTGGAAAGTGCCCTGTTCAAGTGTCATTGTGGGGAACCACGGCGTGGAGTGCCATATAAGCTGGAATGGAGCACCTCAAATAGGTAGTCTAGAAGCACTAATGAAAGCAAGAGAGATGGAGAGAAAGAAAAATGAAAGAAATACTTCACAAGGGGAATATGAATAAGAGGATTAAGTCTTAACATAGAACTCCTTTGTGAAATGGGTGAGACCTTGCCACTTGTTATTAAGTATAGGCAATACCAGAGCCACCTACTTTATCTGGCCCTTTAATTGAAAATAGAGTTCAGGAGTGCACAGAAACCAGTATATTCAACTGTTGAGATTTTGTCTTTAGGTCTTTTCATTTTGTCCTTTTTAGAATTTTGTCTTGTACCCTTTCCTTTTCTCTTTCTTAGAACTTTAGGATGCTTGTGATTTTTCCCCAGTCCCTTCATTCATAATCCATTTGGCCATTAGGGTAAGGTATCCTACGTGATAGACTGGAACTTGCTCCGGTGGGCACATAGTGTTTGTTTTCTGTTTGGTTTTTGATATGTTTATGTTTTTCCTTTACAACAACATCATTACTTTTAATAAAGTTTTAAACATTTTTTACTCCAGGTTTGGCTGGGTACACAATCAATAGATAGATAGATTAATGGTGTCCATCATCAAAATGCATAGACTTTAATTCTTGTAATTAACACAACCTGTGAAGCTGTAAAGGAAAGACCTTTAACTCATATCAGTATTTTTAAAGGCCTTTAATTAGGAATCATTTTGTGTTACAGTTGAATTATTGAGTTGTACACCTTAAAGAGTAAATAATACTTGCTTAGGTATTTAATACCAAACTGTTATGTTAGTAGAGGCAGAAATTGCAACCAATTAACTTTTATAATAAGACTCTCTACCAGCTTATCTGTATGTGGTAATCTTTTAGTTTTTTTTTTTTATTCTTTTCAAAATTATTCAATATTTCTTAAGAGGTGAACGGAAATTGTTTATTAACAGTAATCTATATAAATTCTCAATTTTCAATTGAAAAAAAACTGAAAATAAAGTGGACCAGTGATGAACACTCACTTTTTTGTTTTAGAAAACTGAAATGAAGTTTCAACTCTATCATGTGCATTACGTACTGGTTTAGCTAAAAGAACAATCTTCTTTCAAGTCCCACTTATACTTTAGATTGCAGTAGGCAATCCCATAAGATTTATCTGTACTTTGCTGCATTCATTTTGCCTTCTACAGTCATAGGTTTTTCAGACTCTTTTCTGACTAGAACACCTACAATACTGACAACACCTTGCTTCAAGGTAGGAATGGTTTTGTCAGGCTTATTGAGACCAAAAAGATACATTCTAATATAATTAAACAACAGACTAATGCTGCTTTTACTTAGATATCAAGTTTTGAATGACAACCTGTACTGCAAGCTTCACAATTGTGCCACATTTTCAACATTTCTTTCAATGCCATCAAATATTTTCTTTTGTTTTTCAAAAGGCATATTTTGAAATGTCTCCTGACTACTCATTCCTCATTATGTACTTATAGTGAGGAATTAAACCAATCAGCAGAAGAATTGGCCTGTTCTCATCAAAAGTCTTTCTAATGTTCTAATTGGTTTTTGTACTTAACATATGGGGAATATTTACTATTTCATTTTCTTTCCGTTATTTGTAATTGACTGTGAAGAATATGTTGCATTTACCTTACTGGAAATGCAGAGTATTTGATGTAAAGGCAAATACATCATAAGTAAATCAGAAATTAGGAGTCAATATTGTAACAACAAAATCAGCAAATTCCCCAGAGAGAAGTAATACATATTAATTTTATATTACTTTTTCTCCTGGTGATTATGAGAACAAATTTTTATTAGGAATCTGAAACAAAATAAAAACCTAACTTATCATCATCATTACCTCCTTAACAAATTTAAAACTGTTCATTAAGTCTATTGTGTAAGAATTTGGGGAAAGAAGCAGAAGACTTACTTTGTAATTTTTTGCATGGGCTTTCCCCACGTGCATGCCTCCGTGGCAAGTACGGTGATGGCTGAGGCAGAGGTAGTGAAGATACATCATGTGTTTGAAGTTTATACCAGTGTGGCTCATCATCTAATAGGGCAGTCTCCAGTTCAATTAGAATCTGCACAGAATAACATTGTTAAGTATTAAGCAATGATAACCGCTACTAATAAACTGATTTGGACTTCAGTCGTCACACATTATACACTTCACGTCAGCATTTTTCATTAATACTACAACATGAAAAAAATTTCTTTCCTGTCATCCTACATTTACACAGATGAAATATTTGTATTCCAAATAACGATATATTATTTACCCTATACAATTCCAGATACCTCACTCCCAGATAAAGAGACTTCAGCTCAGAGAATTTTGCATCTGACTTCAGCTGCTTTGGTGGGGAACGGGTGAGCAGACCGCTTGCTGCTTGTGCTGATTGACACATTTGCAAAACAAGGATGCTGATGAGGAGGTGTGAGGGAATTTAAGGTGGCCCAACATTACAAAAATTTTCGTAGGCTACAGGGAGTCTAGTGTTAATGATTGCTTCCACTATTTTATCTATGAAGTATGCTAAGCCTATGATTACTTCAATCCTCCTGATCACCCCTTCTATAAAATGGTATAATATTTACAAGCCACCAGTCTTTAGAACTTTCCTCAGTGTGTAATGATTTTCAAAAAGTTGTGTATCAGTTATGTACTATATATATGTAGTCACTAACCTCCTTAAGCACTTTAGAAAAATTTTATCTGGTCCTGGTGATTTGTTTGGTTTCGGTCTATTTAATCTAAAATTCACTTTTCCCTCTAAAATTCCTCAATCACAAAGTACTTCCTTGGCAGTCCCTGGTACTGTTGGGATGTTATGAATTTCTTCACATGTGTAAACATCAGAAAAAAAGGCGAGGTTTGAGCATTCAATATTTTACTATCTGTGCATTTCAGTTTGCAATACTGTTTCTAATGCAGCTTTTCCCTGACAGTTCTATTACTACTAAAATGCTAGAAGAATCTCTTTTCTCTTTGGGTCATCTTTCACCTGTTCTGCAGTATTTCTTTGTTTCCTTCTTAACTTTCATAATATCCCTTTTGCCCTCTTATGAGCTTATATTTTAAGTTCTACAGTTAGTGCAGGAGTTGTAAGCTTTATATGCCTTATTTAACTGTTTTTTTTTATCTTTGTAGACTCTTTTTTAGCTTCTTTTTTATCCACTGTGGAGTTATCCTTAATTTCTTACTGCTTTTAAATTTGAGGATGAACTTTTCCTGCACCATAAATAAAATACTTTTAAACCCACTCCACCACATCTGAACTGATTAGACACTTAAACATTTGAATCAATTCATCTTCTTTAGACTTAAAAAAAAATGTCTTACTAAAGTTGACAGCTTTACATTTTAAATATGAGCTCTGCTAAGACAAGGTAAAACTTATTTTATTATGGTTTCTAGATCCTAAATGTTTAATTAATCTACCCCTTGAATTCTATCTTGACTGTTGAGCTTCTCCTCTCATTGGTGTTTCAACACACTATTTAAAAAACAGTTACTGATTAAGCCAAGAAACTTCTGTTTGAATGCTTTGCTAATTTTAAGGTTAGCCCAGGTAATATTTGGGTAATAAAATTTTCCTTGACTATAATATCCTCTTCTAAATTGTATTTTTTTAATATTAATAAAAAAGATGCATATCAAAGCTATCCTCTTCACTGGGGCATCTTTAATACAATCCTTAAATCAGGTCTCCATCCCTAATGCTTCCTAATTGAATCCAAACATTCTCATTATGATGAAACTTATTATTCAGATTGGAAAGTCATTTAGTTTCTCTTTTACATAAATAGATTTTCATTCTAAAATAATGTCTCCAAATTACTCAGGTTTCTGTTACTGCTATAATATCAAAGTTATTTGCCTGCTACATATACTTTAACGCCAGCTCACTTTTTCATTCCTAAAAAGGTTTAGCACTGAGGCAAGCAATTTTTAATTATTACTAATTTTACCTTGGCTTATTAATTGTGGAATAGTAATGTTAAAGTTACCTTCTGTAACTGCATTATATTATTACTCTCCATTCCTTTATATGAAGTTATACATCTGGCCTTTCTTAAATTCCCTGTCCCCTCTCCCCAATACACTGGTGCTCCTCAGGTTCAAATGTAA
>NC_041408.2:73317309-73389809 GCF_900747795.2 Erpetoichthys calabaricus | reverse complement strand
GCTCCAGCTATTTCTTCCAGCAGAACCACCCAACAAAAAAACTCAAAGGCAAGCCTGCGGGAGTATGGAATCAGACAATGTATTCCTGCTTCTGCCACCTATTTACCTGGAGGATTGGTGGTTGTCCTAGCCAAAACCTCCTGGCTTGTTAAATGGCCAACCTGTCCAAGGAGTGCTTTGAAGCCTTTTCCAAAGTGCAAGAGAACACATCCCAGGCAAGACTGCCATATTAGTGTGGTGTCTCACAACAACCTGCTTACACTTACACATGTATGCAACTTACAATATAAAAGGTGGAAAGCATAAATATCTTATTTTAATAAGATAGATTCTACTTCTACATTAATTTCTCACCTAAGAGGCCTAATGGTTAACCTGGCAAAACCAAAAAAGTAGCCATTAAGCTGGTTGTTTATTTGAGTGTATGCGATGAACTGTGTACCTAATGATAACTTGAACAAGGATGTTAGGATTTGATAAGAAAGCATCTTATGGGTACCTCTCCAAGAAAGTCACTTTCTTCTTCTTGTATCCTTGGTTGGTCCCAGACAGTGATTTCTAACATTCGTTCCCGGAAGTCTCTCCGATGCACATGGGAATATAGAAAAGTTTGATTCCATTTAGGTTCTGAGCTTTTCTTTACTGTTTTGGTCCTTCTTTTACTCTTGTCACTGTAACATAATATAATTATCAATTCACAAGATACAACATCTAGGAAATGAGAGCAAAAGTTAAAACATCTGAAGCTTTTATTGTCCATTAGATTTAAATTATTATGCATCTGCTTCCTTCATACACTGCAGTGTCACAGAGAACCAAATCTTACCCCGATAACCAAAAAATAGGAGTTGTACTAAATAATTCTAAATTACACAAATATACTAGGTTAATATAGAGAAAAGCCAAGCAAAATGACACATTTTGTTGGCTAACTAAAAAGATTACAATATGCAAGCTTTCGAGGCAACTCAGGCCCCTTCTTCAGGCAAGATATAATACAGAAACTGGAGTTCCCTATGTTTATATACACACTCTAGGACAAGAAACAACATTGGTAAATATTTAAATGAGAAATTTTAAATGTAAAAAATTAATAGATTCATTCAGGCTAGGGTTAATTTAACAGGAGAGAAAAGAACAATGTATTGTCAAGATCTCTGGATAAGATAACTGTCCAACAAAGTCTTTTGAAGTTTGTAATGAGTTTTTTCAAAACAATGTGGGTCTGTAGACAGGTTGTCTGTCATTCTCAGAGATGTAAACAATCCTCATATCTGGCCATAAAACTCTTGTCTTTATTCAATCCATGTTGTAAAGTATTAAATTTTAGCATGAGTTTAACTTCCCATTCTTTTCTCTCTTGCTGTGTTTTGAAGTTGCCCATGAGCACTGTGACTTTAAAGTCCTTCTCACAGTGTCCATGGCTGTTGAAGTGGGCCACCACAGGAACATCTGTGTTGCCATGTTTAATGTGGAACCTGTGTAAATTCATTCTCTGGCGGAGTGTTTGTCCAGTTTCTCCCACATAGAGTGCAGTGTTAGGACATTTCATGCAGAAAATTAGGTAGACTACATTAGATGATCTGCAGGAAAATGAGTTGCCTCGAAAGCTTGCATATTGTAATCTTTTTAGTTAGCCAATAAAAGGTGTCATTTTGCTTGGCTTTTCTCTACATTCATAATGGCTAACACGGTACAACACCCTAGTACTAGGTTAATATAGAAATAATTGGACTATAGGAAGAAACCCTCCAAAATATGGGAAAGCGAAGGCATGTAATTTCTATAGTCATTACTGAGGCCTAGTACTGAATCCAAGGTCCAATCATTGCGAGTTAAAAATATTGCAAAAATCCACCCTTATTACACTGTAAATTCAAAACTGTCTGCAAAATACAATGAAATAAAATAATACTGTAGCATGTTTCAGACATGACAAAAAGTAAAATGGTACCTTCTATCTGGAAGAAAATACATTTTTACATATGGATTCCTTGGCCTCCCATCCGGCCTAGCCGGAAGGTCTGTTGCTTGTAGTACATTTACTATTAGCTGGTGTCCAACTTTGTCATACCATAATTTTACCTTACAAAACATAAAATGTTCAATTTACTTATTTTTATTAATCCAAATAGTAATAAAAATAAGAATACAATTTTTCAGTATGCTGTTAACATTTGTAACATACATATACAGTAGCTTTTATTAATAATCCATGCTTTAAACCTTTTGTTAACTTTGTAAATTGTACCTGATATAAAAAATAAAGTTTTTTTTCCTTTTTCTTTGGTTCTACCCTGCATTCTGTCATTATTTATCTTTCATTATTACCTTTCTCTCTATCATTCTGCATTAGTTAAACCAATAGTGGAGAAAAAGAGAAAAAAACTCTGATCAGATCAAAAAATAACGCTATTCTATGTACTTAAACCACCCTTAAAGCACAATGAGAAAATTTCTACAGTTTACCTCATAAGAACATGTGAAAAAGAACAGATCTTCAGTTAAGTTTGTCAGAGGAATAAAAATATCATTCTTCCTAAGACAAACTCAGTCTCTGCCTCACTTTTAGGATTGGTGTATATACTGTATTTCAAATAGAAATAAAGCAAGAAAACATATTGCTCATAGTGTACTTTTAAAATTTTTTCCACTTAATTACTTGTTTTCAAAATGGTCTTGCCCTAATTGCCGTGACTGCTAAACAGGGATTTTATATGAAATGGTTGTGTTCTTTCATCCTTTGATAAACATTACATGTTTTATTCAAGTAGTATTATTTTGATGGTTTACAATGCTGAACATACATGCAATAATTTATTAGAATTTATTCTTAATTTTCTGCATTTAACAATCTCAATTGCATATAATCAAACACCTGAAGTAAAATAGCATCCTAAGTTAATCTGAGTTGTAGATAGCAGATTTAAAACATTTTTTATTTTAAAAAGGTGAACATTTATTCTTTAGTAATAATGCTGTGTCTAAATATTGCAATATAACATTTCCAAACCAGCAGAAAGGAATACTCCAATCAAATTGTTTTTTTTTTTTTTATAAGTTAACTACTTATGCCATGTAGTTTGTAGTGACAGCTGAGAAAAGTTATTTTTCTCATGTTTCATGGGGAACAGAGATAGCACACTTTTTGATAGAATGGGTGTCTATGGAGACAAAAGCTGGACACTAACAACATCAAAAGCATCCACAAAAACATTTCACTTCTCCCATGCTGTGTAATTAATATGTCAAGTCATGCAATTGTATGGTCACAATGTACAAAATGTCAAGTAATAAATAAAAACTTAATAATATCAAGTAATGCACACAGAGGTAACACATCCACACGAGAATAAGTTTTAAATGAATGAAGATAAATGAGACAGGCCAAGGATGAATGCCACTAGGACTTCTAAGAGCAGTCTAACCCAAAAAAAAAGGTTGGTTGGTCCCTAGGAAGAGGGTTGTATAACAAAGATATAATGTCCCTTGGACAGGCTTCTACATTTGTAATGTAATTTAGATGTTTGCTTGATATGGCATTAGTGGTGCACTGGGACTTCCTACTCCCTTTTATGTATGTATGTATGTATGTATGCATTTTAATGGAAAGATAGCAATCTCTGCTTTCTTTGTTTTTTAGCTGGGTGTGATTGAGTTACAGAATATGACCTGTATAGTGACTATTATGGAAAGCAAGTGAGTGTTTCAGTCAGGATTTGAGTGCACAGTTCCTACAGAAAACACAGACTTGTTTTCCAAGTAAACACAAACATTCTTTTCCATTGTCCTTATTCAGAATTATTCCTCACAGTGTTAGAATGTTTTTGAAAAGGGCTCCAAAACTTAGCCAATAATATCCAATACACTAAAAAATATATGCAGAAAACTGCATCATCCTCTCACCCTCATAGATTTTTTAAGGTAAGCATGCAACTGTAAAATTTTCAATGTTGGGTAAATTACTTTAAGCTACAAACAATAAATTAGAAATTTCAGAATATGCTGCAAAAATAGATAAACAGTGCTTTGTCACACTATTATAGAGATATTAAGTTTTACTTTTAACACTAGAAGCCTTTTCAATGTATTTGCCTTTTTGCAGCTTTATCTTCAATCACACTTACTGACAGTTGTCCAGGTAGTACTTGAGGTGCATCTCTTAGTGTTCCAGGACTAGTTGGAGAGATAACAGAAATTGACGGTCTCTCCATTTTCTGAGACTCAAATGAACTCGAACCTGAGAAAATGGAAAAATATGTATTACAAAATTAAATGCAAAGAATAAATACTGAATCTTCCTGGACAACGGAAAATGGGTTCATGAAAACAAACATACAACTAAGTAGTTAAAATTATGAAAAGTGTAACTTCATAAAAGCATACTTAAACTTTGCAACATTTTGAGAATTCTTAAAAGTAAAAAAAATAAATTTTTCAAACAATACTTTAAAACACAAGAGTTTAAAAATATATTTTATGACATTGAAAGGGAGTTTGGAATGGCACTGTAGCTACATTTGTTCAAATACCAAGGATTGGTATCATTGCCTGAGATTTTGGGATATTCAATTATTTTCAAAATTTTATTGCTTAGATTTTTAACTAGTACTGAAAAGGAACATTAGGCGATTACATTTATTTTATATGTTTATGTCCATAGTAGTACTAGTAGATAATGAAGTCTTGTGGTGTAATATGTTACAGGCAGATGGCACAACAGAAAAGGCAACACCTCCAAGTAAAATTCTAAAAGGACCGGAGATGCCAAGGGGTTGAAGATTAACTTTTATAAGCAATTGCTGTACATAATTATTCAATAGACATCTAAATTAGAAAAAGTTCAAGACAGAATACAAATAGAATTTTCAGGTTGCCATCTGACACAGGATGGGTCGTGGATATAGATGACAGAAGGAACATGACCTGGAAGCTGTCAAGGATGCTTATTCCTTTAACTATAAATAAGGGCAGGAGAGGAGTCAAAAGGAGCTCTGCTGGCATAATCCAAGGACTTTTTAGTTCTTTCTCCAATGGAAACCACTTTGGGTAGACGTTAAATGATGTTGCCAGAGACAAAAGTGGGGCCAAAAGGGTTTTATCAGTAATTCACTACATCAAAAGAGAAAGTGGTGGGCTAAGCAAACTGAGCTCACAAGAAGAGACCCACGGTCTGTCTTAACCACACCTTTGAGACAGCTAGTGCTAGATTAACTCTGCAATTTTTTGATGCTTTGTGTTTTCAAGTATTGATCATATTTATTTTTTTTTTATTTTTGTTAAACCACTACTCTTACAAAGTTTGATTCTTGTGTGTACTTTACAACTGCAACTGAAACTTAATATCAAAAATCCATCAACCTAGAATTGCTTTCAAGCAAACCAAAGCATGAGTATCTCTATTTAACTCCTATATTGGCCTCTCTCTACTAAACCAAATCTATATCTATTTCTGCCTGATAACGCAATTTCAATCATACCCAAATGATGCTCCATGACCAGTCTTTGCGATGTCACAGGTTTGTACAGATTATTTGTTGCATTAATGAAAAGAGTTTGATGGCCATAACTCAACTTTGCCAAACTTTATTGACAAAACCACACATTAGCAAACATGCTAGCATAAATGTTCCCTCTGAAAACAGGCTTGGTAACAGTAAATATTTATATTAATAATAATAATAAATTTTATTTATATTGCACTTTATATTTTAGCAATCCCAAAGTGCTACAGAGTAAAAATAGAATAATAAATAAAAAAACAGAAGAATCTATAAAATACTTTAACAAAATGACTTTCTAAAAAGATGAGTTTTTAGGTTTCGCTTAAAGGCCTCAGTCGACTGTGGGGCTCTCAGATAATCAGGGAGGGCATTCCACAGCCTCGGCGCCACAGATGAAAACGCCCTGTCACTCATGCTGCTGAGCTTAGTTCTGGGGACTTGAAGAGTGTTAGTGTGTACAGAGTGGAGGGAACGTAAGGAGTTATGAGGGGTAAGGAGTTCCTGTAGATAAAGAGGGGCATGTCCATAAATGCACTGATGGGTAAGAAGGGAGACCTTGTACTCTATTCTGAATGAGACAGGGAGCCAGTGAAGGGTTTTCAGGATTGGGGTGATGTGATCATGCTTTCGCACCCTCATCAGGATCCTGGCAGCGCTGTTCTGAATATACTGGAGTCTCTGGATACTCTTGCCAGGAATCCCAATGAGGAGTGCATTACAGTAATCCAGCCTGGAAGAGACAAAGGCATGGACGAGCTTCTCTGCATCTGCCAGGGTGAGTAATGGGCGGAGTTTGGCGATGTTCTTGAGATGGTAAAAAGATGACTTACAGAGATATTTGATGTGGGTGTCAAAAGTAAGTTGGGAGTCCATTCTAACACCCAAATTAGTAACAGATGTGGAAAGAGGAATATTTTGGCCAGAGAAAGTAATACTGGTGATGGCAGAAGAGCGAAGATGATGTGATGTACCAACTAAGATGGCTTCTGTTTTGGATCTGTTCAACTGAAGAAAATTGAGCCTCATCCATGCCTCTATCTCCTCCAGGCAGGTAGACAATGTAGATGTTGGCAGAGGAGCAGTAGAGGAGGTGGGAGTAGTCCTGAGGTAAAGCTGAGTGTCATCGGCATAGCAATGGAACGATAAACCATGTCTGCCAATGACAGTTCCAAGGGGGAGCATGTAGATTATACTTTTAACACTACTTAATACAGTGCAATATGACAGTTAATCCATATACAGTGGTGTGAAAAACTATTTGCCCCCTTCCTGATTTCTTATTCTTTTGCATGTTTGTCACACAAAATGTTTCTGATCATCAAACACATTTAACCATTAGTCAACTATAACACAAGTAAACACAAAATGCAGTTTGTAAATGGTGGTTTTTATTATTTAGGGAGAAAAAAAAATCCAAACCTACATGGCCCTGTGTGAAAAAGTAATTGCCCCCTGAACCTAATAACTGGTTGGGCCACCCTTAGCAGCAATAACTGCAATCAAGCGTTTGCGATAACTTGCAATGAGTCTTTTACAGCGCTCTGGAGGAATTTTGGCCCACTCATCTTTGCAAAATTGTTGTAATTCAGCTTTATTTGAGGGTTTTCTGGCATGAACCGCCTTTTTAAGGTCATGCCATAGCATCTCAATTGGATTCAGGTCAGGACTTTGACTAGGCCACTCCAAAGTCTTCATTTTGTTTTTCTTCAGCCATTCAGAGGTGGATTTGCTGGTGTGTTTTGGGTCATTGTCCTGTTGCAGCACCCAAGATCGCTTCAGCTTGAGTTGACGAACAGATGGCCGGACATTCTCCTTCAGGATTTTTTGGTAGACAGTAGAATTCATGGTTCCATCTATCACAGCAAGCCTTCCAGGTCCTGAAGCAGCAAAACAACCCCAGACCATCACACTACCACCACCATATTTTACTGTTGGTATGATGTTCTTTTTCTGAAATGCTGTGTTCCTTTTACGCCAGATGTAACGGGACATTTGCCTTCCAAAAAGTTCAACTTTTGTCTCCTCAGTCCACAAGGTATTTTCCCAAAAGTCTTGGCAATCATTGAGATGTTTCTTAGCAAAATTGAGACGAGCCCTAATGTTCTTTTTGCTTAACAGTGGTTTGCGTCTTGGAAATCTGCCATGCAGGCCGTTTTTGCCCAGTCTCTTTCTTATGGTGGAGTCGTGAACACTGACCTTAATTGAGGCAAGTGAGGCCTGCAGTTCTTTAGACGTTGTCCTGGGGTCTTTTGTGACCTCTCGGATGAGTCGTCTCTGCGCTCTTGGGGTAATTTTGGTCGGCCGGCCACTCCTGGGAAGGTTCACCACTGTTCCATGTTTTTGCCATTTGTGGATAATGGCTCTCACTGTGGTTCGCTGGAGTCCCAAAGCTTTAGAAATGGCTTTATAACCTTTACCAGACTGATAGATCTCAATTACTTCTGTTCTCATTTGTTCCTGAATTTCTTTGGATCTTGGCATGATGTCTAGCTTTTGAGGTGCTTTTGGTCTACTTCTCTGTGTCAGGCAGCTCCTATTTAAGTGATTTCTTGATTAAAACAGGTGTGGCAGTAATCAGGCCTGGGGGTGGCTACGGAAATTGAACTCAGGTGTGATACAACCACAGTTAGGCTATTTTTTAACAAGGGGGCAATTACTTTTTCACACAGGGCCATGTAGGTTTGGATTTTTTTTCTCCCTAAATAATAAAAACCATCATTTAAAAACTGCATTTTGTGTTTACTTGTGTTATATTTGACTAATGGTTAAATGTGTTTGATGATCAGAAACATTTTGTGTGACAAACATGCAAAAGAATAAGAAATCGGGAAGGGGGCAAATAGTTTTTCACACCACTGTATATTAACTTTTATGGATTATACTTGAACATGTATTTATTAAGCAATATGATTATTTAAACTATTCAAGAACATACTATTCAAGAAAATACCAGTCGGTGGTTTGAGAGGGTGTGTAGGAGGGGATATACTGTAGTTCTATGATTCATGTCTGACTGACCTCCAGATGGTTTTCCAGGAAAGCCCCAAGTCCAGTCCGTTTTTTTGTGTGTCTCACCTCGTATAATCACAACAACATGTAGCTATTAATGAATAACTGTGACATTTCAATAAAGCAAAATGCCTAGTGCAGCTGAGTGGTCTTTTGGCCTTGGAATATGTAAAGGTTTATTTTCTCCAGCATCCATTTTGGTTAGAGTTTGGTCTTGTTCTAGGTACATGCTGGTGTCGCATGGCCAAATTCACCAGAAGTCTAATCCAGAAGTCTAATCCTTTTGTTTGTCCTCTCCCCAGCCAAAAGGAAGAACTATCCAGAATTGAAACAAAATCATAATCCACAACTCCAGTTATGCTATGCGGCAACTATAAAAATGAAACTGAAATTGCAAGAGGTTAGTGTCTAGAAACAGTGGTGGGTGAGCAAATGCTAAGATTAAAAGCACAAAAAAAGGAAAGGTTTACACAAAACTGAAAGGGTACAAGGAGAGAACTAAGTGTTATATAAATTAGCTTTTAGCTGTAAATGGTCTTCTTTCCTAAAGTTTCTGATTATTTCATAAATGACCATTTATAAAGGAAGATCATAAGGAACAATGATCTACTATATTTCATGCAACTGCAACTGCAAGTAGCTATAAGTGCATTTTGTGCAAAACAGAATCAAAGGAACAGGCCAGAACTTGGTCAGGACTAGGACACAGTTAAAGCACCAATAGTCAAAAACCTAAGAAATATACAGATTTTGCAGTGCAAATTAACCAAAAACCAGATTTTAAAAAAAGTACAAAACTGTAAATAAATTCAACTTAGTAATCAAATGTTTACTAAGTACCTCTGTAAACATGAAAACAATTAAATAAGACCACAGCTAAAAGAGTAATTTTTTTTTTTTCGAGTGAAATGCAAACATTTGACATTGCTAATAGTAAAGTAAGAACAAAGAGTTCAATCAACAAAAACAAAGGATGTAGATGGAATTAACAAGGTTAATACATGAACAAATAAGCACTAATTCTGAAAAATTACTGTAGTGGTTAAGACATAGGACTATAAACTACAACAATGTTTATATAGTTACTATTACTAACTAACTGTGTAACCCTCACTTAATCTGCTCCAAATGTAAAACACGTATGCAATAATTGCACTATAGTATGACTTTACTTGTCACCTTGGATAAAACAGCCAAAAATACACTAAGTAATAATTAAACTAACATTACAAAGGTAAAGCCAGATAGATGAGGAATTTGACAGATTGAAGAAATCAACAAGAAAGTAATAGTACAAGGTGGCTTTAAGGCTAATTGAAGATAGTAACACAAACATTTTCACAGAGGAACTTTCTTTAACCTTGCAACTTACACAATTACAGTAAAACCTGACTTAGGCTTGGAGTGATGTGTAATGATACGCATTACATTGTTAAGCATGAATACCTCTTGGCACATTATTCTGCTACCATCTAGTGGATAAAATAGCATCATAATGAGAAAAAAATGTTTTGCTTTCTGACACTTTATTGTTAAATAGGATGAACTTACATGAAATATGTCTTCTGCCAATCAACAATACAACGTAGATATCACAACATTCATGTCTAATACTTCAAAATGGAATATTCCAATAGCATCAAGCACTGTCTGTGCTACATCCCTTGGCTAAGTTGGCTACTTACCAAAACATAGATTTTTACACAGTGATGTATAATTACAATTTAACTTCTAGTAGCTGATTTGTTGACAGATGCCACCTACAAGTCAGTTTTTATTGACAGCCATATTTTGGATAACATTTATTTTTCCACAAAAAGCATGTATATATATATATATATATATATATATATATATATATATATATATATATATAGCGCCTAAACACTTTGAATATCTCTCAAGGATTAGCATCTCACCCCTAAAAAGTTAAAAAGGAAACAGCAATTTTCAAATGTAACGAATTGTGCAAGTTTAAATTTGCTAGACCCGGCTAGAGTTGGTGTACATAAAGCTGTTATCGTGTAGCTAGTGTGCACAAAGAATTTTCATCTGTGCTATCTGAATAACAAATTTGCCTATTTCTACAGAGGCAGTCAAACATATTCATTTTCAAAAGTAGTACTGATCAACTTAACTACTGCTTAAAAGCACTTTATTTATTTATGTGAAGAAACAGCCAGCAGAAAAACAAACATACATATATTATGGGGTTAACTTTATATGTATATTTTCATGAATAATAACACATAATACTTTGGTGCAAATAATAGTTGGAATATAACTTTGTACGGAACTTCCAGAACTAGTAATGCTCCAATTAAAACTGATAAATTTTCAATGTAATTGATTCCAGGGGGACTCTCAAAATTGGCAGATCTCAAAAAATGATTTTTGTTCAGTCTCTTTTTTTCTATGCATTACAATAATGAAGATGAACTGCTTCTCTATGCAAAGTATTCCTGGACTCAAGAAAGTGAACATACAGTATATAATAGTTCTGTTGCTTGTAGGCAGCCATTTAAAAGACAAGAGCCAGGCAGAAGAGAGAAAACTGAAATACCAGATTTCACTTTAAAGATATTACAGTAATAAGATGAAATCTAGAAGTCGGAGGATGTAGAGGAAAGGAAGATGAACAAGTTGCCAGGCTCATCTCAAGTGGAAGAAAAGGGGCCTATACACTACAAATATGTGCATCGTCAACTGAAATTAAAAGAGAAACTACTTCAAAGAATACAGATCTCTTCACCTTGTTACTTCATTAAAACCAGTTACTCCTTGTACTACCGTGGATAGAGGGCAAGTAACATTCTGATCGGTACACCATCTTTCATATGAATTACAAAAAGAACCAATTCTCATAATGATGAAGAATCCACCCTCTCTGCCGAGTAAAAAATAAGCTTGTTACTGTAGATTAAGTTCCAAATTTTGTTGTTTTACTTGTCAACATTTCAAGTGCGATAGCCTTGAAAAGTCTTGGCAAATATCATATGAAAATTTTATTTCATTAGAATACTGGGGTGTAATTAGGTCAAGCGTTTAATTTTGTTCTTGCTTTTCTGTTAAAGTTTTTGTATTTGTCTAATTAGTGAAGAAAAGTGTTTGTTTTAAGAGATTTTACTTATTGTAGTAAAAGGTTTTATTCAAATGTCACTGAACAATAAGCCTAAAAATTAACAACACCGGTGGTCAATAGTTTATTTTAGTTGAAAAAATGCCATATATAACATTTTAATATTGGACATGAAGCTTATACATGGTTGGTAACCCAAGATCTCAATGTAAAAAAAATGGTAAAGAAGAAAAGCATTGGTATTGGCATTGGAATTGTCCAACTCTAATGACTTGGAATGGGTAACTGGAATCGGCCAAAAAAAACCTGACTGGCGTATTTCTATTTAGAACAATATAAATGATATTTTATTTCCATGTGGTTGATGAAAAGTGCCCAAACATGAATAAACAAAAAACGCTACAGTAGCAGTATACTATTTGGCACCAAGGTACTGTACACAAGACAAATAAGCTTCATATATTCCTAATATAGTATTTTGATCAATTAACATATATTTTACTTTACTATTTTACTACTTTACATTTAGTTCAAATAATATTAATATAACTTTTTATTTATTACTGGCTCCTGAACATGAGGTTTTTCTTAACTTTTATATTTAACAGGTTTAAAAGTCTCTGTAATTAATTATTCCACTCATTAAATTCAGAAGGATAAGCAGACTTACTGGATTCTAGTGGAGGATGGGAAGTTTCAGGAATTCTTGGAATATCCCTATAATTGAGAAACAGATAAACAGCGGTTTTTGTGGTACATGGAGGCAAATATTTACCTAAAAATAGTACTAAAATTAAGAAAATTACTCTGTGATGTGTCATAAAATCAGCATAACGTTTTATGTAAACATGTAGTCTTGAAAGCAAATATACTGTAGAATAAAACAAACATGAAAGTGAAGCTTTAAATGGATTCAGGCTACATCATAAGATAGTTAAGGGGTAATAATAAAAATAATAATCTATTTTTATAGCTCTTTTGCCATGTCAATAGCAGTACACAAATTCTCAAAAGTGCACAATAAGAACAGAAGCACAAAAAATGATCAATAAATAACACTGGATAAAAATTAGTATTTAATAATTAGTATTTAAGCACATTAAGATAAACACATAAAACACACAATTCTGTGTTAGACAAACAACAGGAATAAAATACATGCTTTAAAAGAATAAAAAATAACTGTGGGTGATACAGAGTTTAATCATAAGGATATAGACAGAAGGGGTTAACTGAGAGAAAGGTTGAGAATGGCAGGGTAAGTTACAGTAAATATGAAGCTATACAAACATGTTGTAGATTTCCTTTTTACATTAGTGGTTTAAGCCAAATAATCTAACTAGGGTGGTTATTCTAGATTCTGCATATACAGTAATCCCTCCTCCATCGCGGGGGTTGCGTTCCAGAGCCACCCGCGAAATAAGAAAATCCGCGAAGTAGAAACCATATGTTTATACGGTTATTTTTATATTGTCATGCTTGGGTCACAGATTTGCACAGAAACACAGGAGGTTGTAGAGAGACAGGAACGTTATTCAAACACTGCAAACAAACATTTGTCTCTTTTTCAAAAGTTTAAACTGTGCTCCATGACAAGACAGAGATGACAGTTCCGTCTCACAATTAAAAGAATGCAAACATATCTTCCTCTTCAAAGGAGTGCGTGTCAGGAGCAGTGACTGTCACAGAGATAGAGAAAAGAGCAAACAAATCAATAGGGCTGTTTGGCTTTTAAGTATGCGAAGCACCGCGGCACAAGGCTGTTGAAGGCGGCAGCTCACACCCCCTCCGTCAGGAGCAGGGAGAGAGAGAGAGAGAGAGAGAGAGAGAGAGAGAGAGACAAACAAAAATCAATACGTGCCCTTCGAGCTTTTAAGTATGCGAAGCACCGTGCAGCATGTCGTTTCAGGAAGCAGCTGCACAAAAGATAGCAACGTGAAGGTAATCTTTCAGCATTTTTAGACAAGCGTCCGTATCGTCTAGGTGTGCGAACAGCCCCCCTGCTCAATCCCCCTACGTCAGGATCAGAGAAAGTCAGCGCAAGAGAAAGAGAAAAGTAAGCTGGGTAGCTTCTCAGCCATCTGCCAATAGCGTCCCTTGTATGAAATCAACTGGGCAAACCAACTGAGGAAGCATGTACCAGAAATTAAAAGACCCAGTGTCCGCAGAAACCTGCGAAGCAGCGAAAAATCCACGATATATATTTAAATATGCTTACATATAAAATCCGCGATGGAGTGAAGCCACGAAAGGCGAAGCGCGATATAGCGAGGGATTACTGTATTACAGTAGAAAGTTCTTTCAAATTACAGAGCAGAACTCAGTTAAGAGCATTACAAGACAGTCAGGCTCAGCAGACAGATGTTAGGACATAAGACTGTACTCCTGTAGGTGGTTAGCCTTAAAATTTCTTGGCAAGTACCATATGAACATTTTATTAGAATCATGGGTTGTAATTAGGCAAAGCCTTTTATTTTGTTTTTGTACATGTTTTATTAGAAAAAAAAACAAAAAAAAGTACTTCAAAGGGTTTTATTTATTTTAGTAAAAACTTTAATTCAAAGGTCACAGTATATTTTAATTGGAAAAATGGCAAACATAATATTTTAATATTGGACTTGAATCTTATGCATGGTTGGTAATGCAAGATATCAATGTCAAAAAATGTAAAAGAAGAAAGCATTGGTTTTGGCATTGGAATCAGAGACGAGACTGTACATAGATTACTGATATAGTTTAATGCAAGACAACTTAAAACTTTATAGGATAGCAATAGGATTTTACATTCATTTCAGGAAGATAAATGAAACCAGTGTAGACTGAACAGAACAGAAATTATTATGATGACTGACGCGAATTTCTGTGCAACAGTTTTTGAACTAGCAAAAGCTGAGATGATAGATTAGGAAGGGGCACCTACCAGCAGAGAATTACATAAGTCAATGCAGGATTTGTTAAAAGCATGGACAAACATCTCAATATCAGAAAAGAATAGTAAAGAGCACACATGGGATATATTAAGTGGAAGAAATAAACATTCTTAATGTGATTTAAGTGAGTTGAAGAAGAAAAGGAGGGATAAAATAACACCAAGGATTTCTTGGAGGAGACAAAAATATGACAGCATCATCACCTGGAATGAATGAAAAGGAGGGCATTCTCTTAAGCATGGCTTTAGTGCCATTGAGCAGGAGTTCTGTTTTACTGCAGTAATTGTGTCCCATCCAGGATTTAATTCCTTCAAAGCAAGTCATGACCTAGGAGATCTCTGATGAAAATCCATATTTAATACTTAAAAATATCTTAGAAACCTCCACATTAAAAATGATAACTCAGCCAAAAACTATAAATAATAATGCCAATGGAAAGTAAGTATACACAGAAAAGCATAAGGCAAAGGACAGGCCCCTTGAGTACATCCTTTTGTGACTATTGTTAATCCAGACCTGCTGTGCCAAGAGCCAAGACTAACAAACTATAGCCTGTCAGTTAGGTAGAATTTAAACCCCTGGAGTAACAGAGATACCCAGACCTCTCTATATTTTAGACTCTAGAATACTGTTATTGACAATATCAAATGCTATACTAAAGTCTAATAGAATTCATTAGAACAGTTTCATTCATTAGAAACTGACTTGCCTAGAGTTTTGCTGTGTTAAGCAAAGCTTGTTACTAGAAGTCAGACTGAAATTCTTCCATTATGGTATCAAAAACTCCAAAAAAAAAAAAAAAAAAACCTGGTTGGTTGGGAAGCCACCAAATGCATGTCTACTGTACTTTGTACATGTGACAATTCATTTGAACTTGAACAGTTGCCTCATTTAGGCCAGTCAGATAAATCATCTATACTTTTAACACCTGCATACAGTCCCTTCAGTAGGAAAGCCCAAGTCACCACAATCTCTGTTAAAATATGGCCTGAAGGAACAACTTTGCAGCTTCAGGATTGCTTTGAAAGTACTAACTGGGACATTTTCAAGGATCAGAACTTGGAAGAGTACAGATCAGCTGTACTCTGCTAGACTAAAAACTGTGTTGACAATGTCACTGTCAGTAAATATATTTGCGTGTACCCCAACCAAAAACCCTGGATGGCGAAGGAGGAAATAAGCAGAAAGAATTTTAAAAAGATACATTGTAAAGATATTTTGAAGAAAGAGAAGAAGGTCTGAATCCATGTCATCACTGACAAACTACCAAAAGAATATGACTTTTTATAATTACTAAATTGATTTTTCATTTGATCTTTTATCTTCGTATTTTTTGTGCTTTAAAAAAACAAGCTAAATGATTTTAATATTAATTTGGTGTAGCTCCTTACAGGTTTCTGTCTCAGAGGTTTGGAGGTGGGGGTCAAGTTAGGCTTTTCATTTAAGGGCTATGCAGGGTTAAGGAGGTTAAATACTGGTCTGTGAGATAATGTCAATGTTGATTTATTTGTCAATTTATTTATAGAGCAAATTTAAAGCAACATTAACAATAATGCTGTAGCCAAAGTGCTTTACAATAAAATATACAATAAACACAAATAAAATAAATACAATAAAATACAATAAAAACACAATACAAACCAGCAGTAAATTGAAACAAACGAGTATGAGTTAAGAACCATCATTATCACAGAAGGTCACAGAAAGCTAGAGAATAGAAATGCATCTTCAATCTCGTTTTAAACAGTTCTATTGAAGGTGACTCCTTAATGTAATTAGGTAATGAATTCCACAGAGACAGTACAGCAGCTGCAAAAGCCCCCTTAATTTTGTACTTAGTATGAGGGACAACAAGAGACAACTGACCGGTACATCTAAGCTCTCTGGACGGCTGGTGTATAACACACAATTCAGGTAAATAAATGGGACCATACCCATATATTGATTTAAAACCAGCAGAAAATTTTAAAATCAATTCTGAAACTAACAGGTAGCCAGTGTAAAGAGGCTGAAATTGGAGAAACAAAATCAAACTTTCTTGCCCTGTCCAAAATATGGGCAGCAGCATTTTGGGCCAACTGCAACCTTCATATCAGGGATTTGCTGATCCCTGAATACGACGAGTTGCAGTAATCAAGCCAAGAAAAGATGAAAGCATGAATAACTTTTTCAAGATCCTGAGGAGACAAAAAAGACTTAACCTCATCTAAAAGACAAAGCTGGAAGAACTCTTGGACACAAAATGTATCTATTTCTTAAAAAAGTAATATAATCCCAAGATTCTGAACATGATGTTTGCAAAAGTCTGGGAAGATCCAAGGAGTTCTAAACCAGTTTGAGCTTTGGCAGGAGGAACAGCTATTAGCACTTCCCTTTTATTTTGATTAAGATTGGGAAAATTGTCGGCCATCCAGGATCTTAGTTTTACAAAACAACTGTGCAGCCAATAGGCTCCAGTTACCCATTGTGACCCTACCCTGGATAAGCAGATTAGGAAAATGGATGGATGAATGAATGTGGTTTTTAGATAGTATGTATTGGTACCAACTGTGTTTTTACAAAATCAAATTCTATACAATTTCTTATGTTAAGGTAATAATTTACTACTGATAATAATGTAATTGAATTGCTGTCCCTCATTATGGAATGTTAAAATCCATAGTTGTATGTTAGTTAGAGTGCTCAAGGCTTTTATTTTAATGTGTATTCATTTTCAGCTCTGTTTCACAGTGAACACTTGTTTTTCATTTCTAATCTTCCTCTACATCCCTTGTTCACATGAAGCAGATCAAATATGACAGCTGTGTTAGTTTTTACTTCCACTTATTTTTGAATTGCTGTACTTGATTGTAAATGGATTCGGTAAATTAACACTTGGTAAATTTCCATTTTTAGAATACATAATTATATTTTTAGCTTGTGATTGTCTTCAGTTTAAAATGAAAAGAAAATCATTTGTGATCAGACACTACTGATAAAGCTCATGGTTTCATGCAAATTTCACAGAGACTAGTTAGAGCAGTAAAGTTCCTGCAACAGACAATGAATAAACAGCTAGACAATAAACACAATATCAATAAAAACTTACAAAAAAAATATGTAACCAGTGCTTATCGATTCAAATTTGAAACAGGATGGGTCTGGAATTGCCTCCATGTTTTGGCAACCAGAGTGGTGACAGTTGCTTTATAATATATAAGAAATTCTCAGATATTTAAAGTCTAAATATATAATACTGAAATAGTATCTTAAAGCAAATAGGATAAAGGATCAATAATTTAATCATTAAAGATAAAAATAAAAACTGATAGCCTCCAGATGAAATACACTGTTTAACTTTACACAGAAAAAGGAATATCTGCTGTTTTTTGCAAAATGTTATTAATGCCACTTGAAAAATAAACCCAATTAATAAAATAATCATTTGAAATAGAAAATGATTTTTAATCTTAAAGCCTGTGATAACATGTGTTGCTCTTTAATCTGAAAAAATGATATCACTTTTATAATTTGCAATAATAATGTAGTTTTCATAATTAGTTACTGCTAAATAAATTAAAATAAAATGATTATGATATAATAGTCTGGTGATAGCTGTAGTAGAATCACACAGTGCTAAACTGACTAGGACTCCCTAATCCACATGAACTTTCTCCAGACACATCCTGGTGAATACTCAGATGTTTCTTGAAAAATCGAAACATATAATCTCTTCAGCTGTTCTGGGTCTGCCCCTTGGCCTTCTGCTTGTGGGCTGTGCCTTGTACACCACCCATGAGAGGTGCCTGGGGGAATCCTAACTCCATTTTCATCATGTCGGCCTGGTGCAACATTTATAAAACTGCTGATGATGCACAGATTCATTGGTTAGGTTGACAATTATCTCTACCCTCACTGAAGAATAAATGCCTAAAGTCTAAGTCTGCCAAGTGGCATTGTGCTAAGTTGATTAACATGCATACTTTTCACATTTATTCTCCAATCATACAGGTGGCTGTACAAATCAAAAAAAGTATGTCAGGTCATACTGAACATCAACACAACCATGATTGCATTTTTTAACATTAATAGGCTTGTTAATAAAGAGTTTCACAGTAAACTGTTAATATACAGCATTGTACTAAATTGCTGTGGTGTCTGTGGGAAAGCATCAGGGAAAAAATGTTTAAGAGGACCAGCGCATGCAAAACTACATTTTGCACCACGGCAGCACACCTACACACATATTGTGTTATCAATCAAAGAACTCTTGACCAAAAACAATGTGATTGTTGCTTTGCACAACCCTAAACTCACCAGATCCTGAACACTGTGACTTTTTTTCATTCCCCTAATTAAAATTGAGACTGAAATGCAGACAGTTTGCTACTACATTAGAATTTCAGATGGGGGAAAAAATGCAGGAGGTGCTAGATACAATAACAAAAGATGAATACAGGAAACGTTTCCAGGAATGGAAGAGGTGCTGGAACAATGGTATTACATCTCAAGTGGTGTATTTTCACGGTGACTCAACTGGAATTGCTGTAGGTTGCATAATAAAGTTTTTTTTTTTTTTTTTTAACACTTCTAGGAATTTTTGGGTTATCCATCATGCAACACCCTTTAAATGAGCACTATTTACCTATATTAGAAGAGTCTCCTGATACAGTATATAACTTGGCAATGCTCTGAGAGTAGATATGAGTCAGGAACAATCAATGAATGAATAAAGACATAATGACATGAATTATCTTATTAGCTAAAAAATACACTGTTGATTACAAGGCTATCACAATTAAACAAAATGGGAAGATCTTTAGAAATCAAGTATTATGTGAAACATTGATACATTGTTTTGTAAGTAATGCCTTACCCAATAGGTCTTGAAACTACTATTTCAACTTGAGGCTCAGACTTGGACTCCAAAATGATATTGTAAACTTCTTTCTTTGTTGCCCCAGGTAATGACTTGCCATTCCACTGCAGCACCTCATCACCTTCATTATAAAACAAAACCTTTTATCAACATCTCAGATAACACATCTGATGACAAATAAAAGTATGTATTGAATAAACATTGAAAGACTTGAAATTTATCTCAGAGTGAACATATAATTTTTTCACCAGCATATTGTAAATTACTATGTAAATATTGTAAATAATACAATGTATTTAAAGCTTTGTTATGATAAAGCATAAATTGCTACCTTACATTAAAAAGCACATAAAGTACAACAGAAATGAGCAGCAGATTACATGAAATAAACTTTAGTACAAAAGCCTGACTGACAAGGTTTTTTGAATGAAAATTCTGTTGGGGCCACACAAACCTGAGAGAGAGAAAGAGACAGACAGACAGACACTGTCAAAAAGGGTGGGACCATCCTGAAAGGCATGGCGGATGGTGTGTATATGTGTGTGCGTGTGTGTGTGTGTGTGTGTGAGAAAGAGACAGACCTAGAGAGAGGGGGGATCAAGAGCAGATCTTATAAGAATCACATTTCTATTTATTTAATGCTTTCTAAAACAATGACCCATGATATTTATTTAAAATAATTTGTGAAAATGTATCTTTTGCTTGCAGAGTCCCTAGTTACAGTAGCCACTAAAACAGTGTTCATAGTATATGTTAAAATACTTGGGGAAATAACAAATATGACAATTAAACATAATATATATAAACAGCGATTACTCATGTCATACCTGCTCTTAAATGGCCTACAACATCTGCTAAACTTCCTTTCTTAACTTTAGTGATGAAGGCACCAAGTTGTCCACTTTCTGTAATTTTTCCCCCGACAACCTAGAACAGTCCATTATGAAGAATGAAATGTCACTTACAATAATTAACATCAAGCGACTTATTAGAGATTTTACAATTCACATGAATTTCATAATAGGCAGCAGTACTTCTTTCTGCAAATGAAACAGGTTATACCAAAGAAAGAAGCTAAACGTGTCAGAATGAAAGGGAAACTGCAGAGTGCCAGAAGAGAGACATTGTATTTTGGCATTGTGTGCATTCAGTCTAGAGTCTATTCACTGAATCTCCAAAAAAATAAATGGTTGTATACAGACATGCAAAATGAGGGTTGTGTGAAGGTTTACTATTTTTAAGTCTGAAATCATAGCTTAAGCTGCAGTGGAAAGTGGGAGTGTTCCGTCTATATTTTCCTTTTATCGTTGTAGTGAAAATAAATGAAAATATCTATATCCATACTGTATATTCAGCCTTTTTTTGGTAGAGACAGTCTTTAAGCATAAATAAATATAGACGACGGCACACATTTCTCAGGAAGAATATTTTTATGCTAATTCAAGATAATAATAATCAAGAATATAATATAATAAACCATATACAGTCGACCCTCGATATACGACTGGCCTGACATGCGAACAACTTGGTTTACGACCAAAATTTTTGTTCTGAATTGCGACCAACGTCTTGTGTTACGACCCGAATGTGGTCACGTGTATCCGCTTGTGCGATTGTAAACAAACAGCCGAGAGCGTTCGTAAGAGTCAGTCGGAGCCCAGATACATATGCTTGTGGATGTAATTTCGGTCAGTGAAGTGATTTATATAATTTATTTTGATAACTGCTATCAAAATGGCCCCAAAAAAGCTAGAAAATAAGCTAAGGAAGGAAGAGAAGGTAACAAAGACAAAGAAAGCGATCACAATTGAAACGAAGAAGGAAATTTTGCGGAAATATGAGAGAGATGTTCGTGTGATCGATCTCGCTAATATGTACAGCATGTCAAAATCCACCATCTCGACAATTTTACAAAGAAAAGATTTAACCACCTTCCATTTCATTCTCCTCCTCCTCCCTTCCTGCAAGCCAAAGATGTCAACTTAAATGGTGAGTACAGTATGAAATTGTTGTTTCTGGTAGGCTAGGCACTTTTTATAACTTTTTGGTTAGTATATTAGAAAAATTATTGGTGTTTTTGGTAAATTATGCACATTATACAACCCTTTTGTATTATGAAAAGGTTAAGTAAGTGTCGCTGGTTCGGAATGCATTATGGGTATTTCCATTATTTCTTATGGGAAAAATAGTCTTGACTTACAACCAACCCTCATGAACAAATTGAGTTCATAAGTCAAGGGTTCACTGTAATGAGTATCCTCCTCATGGTAGAATAATCGATTCTTAAATTAACATTTTCTGAAGTATAAGGAAATTTTGTGGCCAAATGATACTCTTTCTAAACATTTCCTAGAACTGTACAAACACACGTATATCTCCAGCATAACAAAAGTCATATTAAGTATTATTTGAAAATGTATTTGGTTGAATATCTTCTTAAGTGATCATTGGGAATTGCTAGGAACAAATTTGTTAAAGCTATGGCAAACTGAAATTTTATATTAGTCCTATTTTCCTATTTTAATGTGTGTATGTGAATGCAAATTTTTATTTAAAATTAACAATTTGCACTCTTTTGTAGTTTTATTTCTAAACAGACATACTCACTTTTAATCCTAGCAGTGCTCCTGATTCTTTAGGCATAGTTGTCCTCTTGCTTAGAATAATCCGACCAATTAAATGATCACCTTCTTTGGATGGTTGCCAGGTAACAGGATGCTAAAAGCAAAAGAAAATCAATTTAATTCACTTACACAATGCAAACTTTGTTACAGGAGGGATCAACATAACAAATTCCACTGTTCATTTGAAGAACATTACTCTCGATCCAATTACATTGACCCATCTTTAATTAGTGCAGAATCTTATTCTTATTAGAGAGAAGCTCTCTATATGAAGGGTACAGTGATATTTAATTAAAATTTATGTTTGTTTCCATACTTTATACTTGTTGACTAGTTCGCAGTTCACAAGCTATGGACTTAAAATATCACAGTTAATATAAATCAGTCAATGGCATACAAAATTGTTTTCCATGTAAACCTTTAGACAGTTTGACCATTTCAAGGCATTCATTCTAAAAATAAAGTGTGAAGTATTTCCTTGTGACTGTAGTATCAAACCTTGGCTGACTGTGCACTACAGACTTATAAAAGGTATCTGATTCAAAAAGTACATATATAAACAAGATATGGAATGCACACAAGGTGCAAATGATTCCAACAAGTTGATGGGGAGGTTGAGTACAGCCATACGGGTAGTGTCTCATGTTGTTATTGCTATATTCAACACTGAATTACTGGTGATTATGATGAAAACACACTTTAGGAGTGCTCAAGCATACAGACCACAAGCAAATTTCATTATGTTATATACACATTATAGGGCTTTTTAGAGGCAGCATTTCATTAGTGTTTCTAGGTGTGGTGATATTGTACTTAGAATCTTGTTTCTTGAGAAAAATGTCCTTTCAACAATCATCGATTGTTTTGTAACACTTTCCTTATAGTTTCTCATCTGATGCTGTCTTGCTATACATACCAAACTGAAGTGAGGTCTAACTTTGACAAAACCAAACACAGGAAATACCATCATGGCATTATAAAAACAGCAAATTGTAAAGTGTCACATTTCCTTGAGACTGTTTTTAAGAATGTTAAGGGTAAGTTTTACACAAAAATCAGGAGGTTTTCTTCGCACGGAGAATTATAGATATGTGGGATAGGTTTATAATGTAGTGTGATTGATAGTAGTATTTTGGAGACCTTTCCAAAAGTAACGAGCGATTATTGAGCTGTGTTGGGCTGAATGGCCTTTTCTCTTGATTCTTATGTTCTTAAACCTCCAATATACTTCCATTTAACACAAGAATGCACGCCATCTTAGTTCTGAACCACTCCTTCACAACAAGCTCATTCTGTTCTAAAAGACATATTCATGAGATCTACCCTAGGTTCTTGTCTATAAGCCGGACTCATGTATAAGCCGGAGACCAAAAATCATACAAATTTTTAAAATAAAATCGTATCATAGATAAGCCGGACTCATGGATAAGCCGAACGTACTATAACCTATAACTAATAGAAGGGAGGGAGGTCAGTGGTCTCACTCGCACCCATTTAATTTCTTTAAGGGGGGAGAGAGTGTGAGATATTGGCGTCTCTCTCACTCCCCGCATGGCGCGGTTGGAGCGGCCGGAGCGCGTTCTTTCTGCTCTGGGCGTCGCCGAGTCAACACGCGCGTGTAGCGGTCATTTAAATTGTGATTTTATATGTAAACATATTTAAATATATATCGCGGATTTTTTGCTGGTTCGCGGATTTCTGCGGACAATGGGTCTTTTAATTTCTGGTACATGCTTCCTCAGTTGGTTTGCCCAGTTGATTTCATACAAGGGACGCTATTGGCAGATGGCTGAGAAGCTAGATTGCTTACTTTTCTCTCACTCTTGCGCTGACTATCTGTGATCCTGACGTATGGGGATTGAGCAGGGGGGCTGTTCGCACACCTAGACGATACGGACGCTCGTCTAAAAATGCTGAAAGATTATCTTCACGTTGCTATCTTTTGTAGAGCTGATTCCCGAAAAGACATGCTGCACAGTGCTTCGCATACTTTAAAGCTCGAAGGGCACGTATTGATTTTTGACTGAAAAACAAACTCTGTCTCTGTCTCTCTCTCTCTCTCTCTTCCTGCTCCTGATGGAGGTGGTGTGAGCTGCCGCCTTCAACAGCTTTGTGCTGCGGTGCTTCGCATACCTAAAAGCCAAACAGCACCATTGATTTGTTTGCTAGAGATTGTTTTCTCTATCTATGTGACATTCTGTGCTCCTGACACACACACCTTTGAAGAGGAAGATATGTTTGCACTCTTTTAATTGTGAGACGGAACTGTCATCTCTGTCTTGTCATGGAGCACAGTTTAAACTTTTGAAAAAGAGACAAATGTTTGTTTGCAGTGTTTGAATAACGTTCCTGTCTCTCTACAACCTCCTGTGTTTCTGCGCAAATCTGTGACCCAAGCATGACAATATAAAAATAACCATATAAACATATGGTTTCTACTTTGCGGATTTTCTTATTTCGCGGGTGGCTCTGGAACGCAACCCCCGCGATGGAGGAGGGATTACTGTATAAGCCGGACTTATGTATAAGCCGATATTCTATTTTTTCATTTTCACAACTTTTTTCCTTAGATAAGCCGCGGCTTATAGACAAGAATTTAGGGTAATTTTTCATAAATGATTCTCACTAAACTCTGTTAAAGTTCATATTTGAAACAAAATAAAGACGTTATTTAATCAACATACACATTCAAACTTTTCCTTTATTGGTGGTGTATAATTTTTGCTTTACTCAAAACGTTGGTCATTAGCTTCTTCCTAACTAGGATTGTGACTTTGTTTGAAAAAGAGAACATACATTTTATAGTTTTTTAAATTAGTTTTTATAATTAGGACAAACATTTTCATACAGTATACTTAGATTAAGTAAATACAAGCCACAGCAGTAGAACAGAATGCATATACTGTTGAAAGCAATGGTAAAGCTGAAGTTGCCGTTTTTGCATGGTTTAATTATGTATTGTGATAAGAGGTCCTTGACAAAGGGCAGTTTTTAAATAAATAATTGGGTCCTGGGATGTGCAGGCTTCGGTCAGGTGTGGGTATGCATAAGCACTCATCACTCTGGGGTTGATTGGGGTGCTTGGCTGATGATCATGCACTCATGTACAAATGTGAGCGGATCAGCCTCACTCACACCCAATCAGCCAGGATATAAAAGGAGCCTGCATGGCGGAAAAGGGAGGAACAGAAAAAGAACAGGGGCAAAAGAAGGAAATATAAGGACTATGGTTAAAGGAACGAAAATGAAAAAGACGGGCAGGATTGCAGAGGAGTAGGTGCAATGTTAGAGAGGAAGCAGTCAGATGGGAGTGAGCCCAAGACAAGCACTTGGTCATCACCTGAGAGTTAGGAGCAGGAGCAACCATGTGCTCAGTGAAGGCTCCCGCAGAAGCTCAGGGCTTGGTAGCAGGAGTAGGAGCAAGCTCGGAACAGTGCACCGTGGAATGCCGTGGGACTGGTAGTGGGGGCACAAGCTAGGACTAAGAACTGTCTCTGCATGCTGGTGGATGTCTCCTTGTGCCGAAAAATCTGTTAAGGCTAAGCTGAGGAGATGTCGGGTTTTGGAGAGGAAGCACTGTGACCCGGAATTGCATTTTTAAAGGAATATTTTTTGCCCAGAATTTTTAACTTTGTTTCATTGGAATATATTTATTTGACCTTTTTATCCTTCACATTCACTGATTTTATGGATTATTTATTTAACACTAGAATTACCAAAGCTTACGAGAAAACTCGTAAATCCAGCCCACCTTAAATCCACTCGCATGTCTCCATTCAGTGTCTTTTGTCTTGTAAATGTGTTGATAATCCCAAACAGCAAGCAGCCTGCTATACCATCCCCCCCCTACCGCCGGAGAAACTGCAAAAACCTCTCCCAACTGAAGCCAGCTTTATCAGTGAGTCAGATACCTAAGCTAAAAATATGTTATTTGGAACACATGCATTTCACGTGTGTTCCGTGCCTACAAAGATCTATGTGAGTGTAGGATGACAGAAATATTGAACACATACCTAAAACACAAACTTTTTTCTTGTTTTAGTACTAACGACAACATGTAGACATGAAGTGTATAAGTCCAAATATCAAATAAGCACTTTCACAAAGGATACAAGTATAACTGAACAAATACACTCCCCCCCCCCAGGACTATAACCGAAGAAAAAGAAATCAGGTTAGTGTTGTTTGTTACCCAGATTTCTTGGGTAGTACAGTAGTTAGAACTGCTGACTCCTATTCACAATGTCCTGGGTTTGAGTCTTATTGTGTCCCAAAATAAACGTTTTGAGTAGTGAGCTGTTCTTATTGTTACTATTATACAATAAAAACATACATTTGATTTGAGTCTGTAACCGCCACTGTAAATGTATGGTACTTGTAAAGGTTAGCATTTTTCTAATTCAGTTTTATGCTCTCAGTCATGTTCACGCTCGCCCCGATCTGACACTGCTGTTTTCAAATAAAGATGAGCTATAACAGAGGTGAACTCAGATCAGAGAAAGATAACAGAAGCCCTCCCCGCAAGAAATGTCCACTCACATATAAGAGCAACGCAGCTGCACCAGGCGTAAAGGCGAACGATGGCACTGTTTGGATACAGGGCGAAGTCCAGCATCATCCTGCCAATCAGTCAGCCCCACACTTGTCTTTCAAAGAAACAGCACGGCTTACAGAGCTGCCAACGTATCCTACAAAGTTCTGTTTGTGATTATGTTTTGCGATGGTCTTTACATAAGAAGCATTTATATGTTATTTACAAAAAAGGCAGGTCGAACGTTATTTACCTTGATTCATTTATTTATCTTCCTACAGCGTAAAGTTACAAGTAGACTGCAGAGCTTCCTCTGTTTGATCGACTAGGGCATGCTCACAAATTACACGTGTAATGCCATGAAAAATGCCTGCTGACACTTTAGTACGCAAGCAATGGTACGAATGCAGTTAGACTTCTTTTTGGGCACATACACCATCCAGATCTAAATACTAGCGTGGAGAGTCGCTCGCGTACTGAAGAGTCTTGGAAAATCTTTCTCCCGTGGGGTGACTGGGATCTTTTCCTGAATAAGATCAAACACAGTTGTGTAGGGTGTCGTCAGGAGCTTCCACCTGCAGCTAAAGTCACTTCAGTATGCATGTACTGTGCCAGCAAGTCCGTGTCAATCAGACACAGGAAACTCTGCAGTTTACTTGCAACTTTACGCTGTAGGAAGATAAGTAAATAAATCAAGGTAATTAACACTCAATCTGACTTTTATATACAAAGTACAGTGACTGGAAAAGTGCGATAGCAGCTTCCACCTCTAGCTATAGACCCTTCAGAACCGGTGCCATCTTTCCCCTTTATGCCTGGTGTAGCTGCGCTGTTCTTATATGTGAGTGGACGTTTATTGCGGGGAGGGCTTCTGTTGTCTTTCTCCGATCTGAGTTCACCTCTGTTATAGCTCGTCTTTATTTGAAAACAGCAGTGTCATATCGGGGCGAGCATGAACACGACTGAGAGAATAAAACTGAATAAAAAAAAAAAACGCTAACCTTTACAAGTATCATACATTTATACCATCTGTTACAGACTCAAATCAAATGTATGCTTTTATTGTATAATAGTAACAATAAGAACAGCTCACTACTCAAAACGTTTACCTTGGGGCACGTTAAGACTCGAACCCAGGACCTTCTGAATAGAAGTCAGCAGCTCTAACCACTGTACTACCCAAGAAGTCAGGATAACAAGCAACACTAACCTGATTTCTTTTTATTCGGTTATAGTCTTCAAAAAAAAAGTGCATTTGTTCTGTTATACTTGTATCTTTTGTGAAATTGCTTATCTGATGGATTGGACTTCAGTTTTCACACATTATACCCTTCATGTCTACATTTCGTCGTTAGTACTAAAAATGGAAAAAGTTTGTCTTTTAGGTATGTGTTCAACATTCCCTGTCATCGTACACTTACATAGATCTTTGTAGACACGGAACACGGGGGCTGGGATTTTGTTGGTGGTATAGCAGGCTGCTATTTACAAGACAAAAGACAGTGAATGGAGACGTGCGAGTGGATTTAAGGTGGGCCGGATTTACGAGTTTTCTCTTAAGCTTTGGTAATTCTAGTGTTAATGAATGGAGCACTGCATTATTTGGATTTTGTTTGGTTTTAAATAAAAGCATTGTATACTCTTTCACCAACCCCTTGCTGAATGTACATGTCCTCATTTGCCTGGCTCATCTCAGTCTACGACTATCAACAGTTATGGGTTCGAGGGGCTCTTGAAAGCAACAAGGGAGCTTGGAGTCAACCCCGACCATCACACACACACATATATATATATATATATATATATATATATATATATATATATATATATATATAGATAGATAGATAGATAGATAGATAGATAGATAGATAGATAGATAGATAGATAGATAGATAGATAGATAGATAGATAGATAGATAGATAGATAGATAGATAGATAGATAGAGATACTTTATTAATCCCAAGGGGAAATTCACATGATGTAGAGCAATTTATAATTTTTCATATTCAAAATCAAATCAGAATCAGAAAAAATTACTAATCCTGAAAGAAATATTGAACAAAGTTTCCGACAGATTATCTCAGTTATGCAAATTAATTACTGTCAAAAGGTATTGTGTATTTGGTAATATATTATCTTCTCTAGATTCCTTAAGCATAACTAGTATGAACACAGTGTCACACGTGTGCATAGAAGACAGCTTTTGGGCTTGAATACTTGTATGTCCATGCCAGACCAGGGGTTGGCACTGTCCTCTAACTCTTTCTCCTTTTCCCATGCAGACCTACATAAGAAACAGCATCCTAAAACTTCTTCTGGTCCCCAGAAGTCTCCACATATCACTTCCTCTTCTGTGGCACCACATTCCACCTTCTCATAACATCACTTCTGGTACCAAGACTACAACCATCTCTGACATAATTTCCTGTCTGTCACATATTTATAGCATTCATTCTGTAACAAATCTCAGTTCTGTTTGGATCTGATGTCTGTAAAGACCTCAACTTCTAAGCAACCTTTTTCAAGTATACGGGGTAGATCCCAAAACCTTTTTCTTAGTCCTTGTGCTTATTTTACAACAGCTAATTTAACAGATAGCTTTTCTTAAAATTTTTGCTGGTTTACAATCTAAACCTGTGGCTTTGTAAGGACTTTGAGGCATCAATTTCAGAGATCCTCAAGGGTTTAAAAAGATCCTCTATGCACAGTACATCAAGTGATGACATTTCTATTTAATCAAAGAAGTCATCGGCCTCACTTTTACTACAATCCACTGTATAAAAGACATTGGTTCATAGGCCTTAAATATGTTAAATTAATTCTTTGCATTTGCTACTGTCATGAACTTATTTATCTTATTGGCATGTTCTCTGTGTGACTTAAGAAAGAATTGCCTTGTTTCTGTTGTGATGAAAAAATTGAACTGTTTGTAATGGTAACCTTTTTTTGTTGAGCACAATACTGAGCAATCTGGCATAGTCTTCATCAGTTTTAAAATTTCAGTAATTAGCTTCTGTCCAGTTTCAGCAACAGAGACACACTGTTGTAGCTAGATACTCAAATGGTCATTGTGATGACTATGTGTTGCTCTTGGTCTAAAAAGATTTATTGTGTAACATGTGATTCCAAATTTGTCTTTTGTGAATGTGGTTGTATACATGGCACTCTATAATTCCTGTGTCCCACTAAGTTCTGGGAACTCGAGATTGAATTGAATAAAGTTGTTCTGAGAATATTATGTTTACACTATTTAGTTATAAATATTCTAATGAGATTTGGTTTTGTTTATGTTAGGGTTGGCTTTAGTGACATGCTCATTTACTGAATGTTTGCATTATTATTTTGGTTTAAATTTTTTTGGTTGAATATTCAGTTTAAATTTTGGAGTGTTTCCTAAGACTCATATTCTATCAAAGTTTATAAAGATCCAAGTGTTTAAATACAGAAAGTATTGGGTCAGATGAATTCTTGGCACAATCACAAACAAATAACTAAATGAGGACAAGTATCACAAAAATATGCTCATAAATAACCCTGTTATTCACAGAAATCAAATTTTTGAAATGGCATATAAAAATGTATTCCGGTTAGAAAAATCGGGTTAACAGATGTAGATTTCTCCACCAATAACACGATTATGTGGCCATGTAAACCCTTAACCGGGTTACTGTTACATTTTTTGTAGTCTGCACATGTATTTGCTTTGTACATGTTTCAGCAGTGCTATCTTTTAACTCTCTATAACGAAATTTTGTGTTCTGACTGCTACAGAATTCACAGAGTCCTTTCATTATTATGACGAAAAACTGAGATTACCTTTATAGCAATGGCAAACATAGGAAACATTTTCTTCTACCAAGACCGATGCTAAAAACTTCAAGGAGTATATCAGATTCATGAATGAATAAAAAACTGGCCTTGTGATGCATGGATCTTGAATCTAAAGTTGGCTCTTGTCTAGTACCTAATACTACAATTATACTCTTTAGCTAACTGCAACCTGGTAATTAAAAACGGCTATGGAAAATAAATGTATTTATTTATTTATGCTTATTTTAACAATCCCTAAAAAAGAGACAGTTTTATAGTCTTGAATTATTAGGTACAGACCATTGTAGCAACTGTCCAGAAGCAAAGTGTTCTATAACAAAACTCCTTTCCAGTTATCTGGCAGTTTGACAGATGTGCCCAAAAATTGGAATATATCCAGAGTTTGAGAAGGAGCCTATTATAGATTTGTTACATTGACAAAACATATTACATAATAAAGACTGTTGATAGAAGGTTATGCATACAATATAGCACTGTACCTTCGAAACATATGAACTACACATAATTTTCTGACTGTGGTGCATTTTGTGTAAATTTTAAAGTAACCCTTGCAGCAAAAATGGGCGTTTGTGAGGAACTGCAAATTCTAAACTGGCTAAATGTGAGTAAGTGTGGGTATGGGCATGTATATGATCAGAGTTGAACCTATCCAGGTGTGGCTCCTGTCCTGTATCTTCTGATTCCAGGAAATTCCCCTGCCTCCCTGTACAAGAAAATGTAGATTCAGTCCAAAAGGAGATATATTTTTAGCAAATACCCTAGTATATGAGAAAATATCAAACATCTAGGATGTAAATGCAAAAAAAAGTAATTTCCTTCAATTACTTTATAATCCTGTTTATTAGTATACAGGGTCATTGTGTACTCGGGCTGGCAGGAGAAAGAATCAGTCCTGAAAAAAAATCTTGATATGTCATACACTCGAGCATCAAGTGATCATTTATTTACAGATGAATGACAGTTATACACTGAAAAAAATTGTTTTGATTATTTTATGTATTTTTTAGGTGCTGAGATAAAAAACTAAACTGATTTTTCACAAAACACATTTTTAGCTGTGTTTTCACACTATAAAATAATGAAGTATCAGTATTTTATTTGAATGATAATTTTCCTGAATTTAATATTTTCTGATATTAAAGTTTATTTTTAAAACAAAATAGTCATTTTTTGAACAGTTATATATTGTTAATAATTTTTTTTCATAATGTATAACTTTCAGTATGGACAGTACAGAGACACAGTGTTCATCCTGGTTACCTATCTAAAGATATGGAGACCAGGTTGACTGAGTGAGTGAGTATGCACAAGTATGCCTAGCAATGGGATGGGACAGTGTCCATGGCAAGTTTCTGCCTTGCGCCCAGTGTTGCCAACATAAACTGAAACTGCCCATGATACTGAATTGAATTAGTTCAAGAAATGGATACTCTTCAAATAGCCAAATGACATGACTTTGTATTGCTATTTGTATTTTACACAGGAACATTTCAATACATGGGCCTTAACCTTATTACTTCTCTCAAGACAATGAAGTAATATACCTGAAACTTGTATTTATTATTAGTTTATTCATAATATTTCATCATTTTTCTTATTTAAGTTTTATAATATATACTTATGAAACTACAAATAACTTTATTTACAGTATATTATTGACACACAACTTCAAATAGAAAAAATGCAGTTCCTGCTGGGTATTTCATTATTTACCAGACAGGTACATTCTAAATTTAAATTTTTTTCTCATTGCCTATTAATACTGTCCCTTTAAAGGACTTAACCTCATTCTCTGCATACAGTATACTTCTGTGTTGCACAAAGATGTTACTGCATTTTTGAAAGTGTTTAAAAGGTGTTAATGCACATACAGTATAAATAGGAGCTGCACACCAAAGAGTCACTAGATGATACTTGCTAAAAATGGCTCTGTATGCTAAGACAATTATGTGATAGGAGACATTCAATCAAAAACATTATTTTTTCCTTGTTGTGAGACTATTTAAACCAAAATCTGAAACATCTAACTGATCAACTGCTTATTTAAGTAACTTAGATATTGATTTGTAAATTGAATGTTTATTTTTTCTGTTTTCATGTCTGAAGTCTATTTTTGTAAAAAATAAATAAAAGCAAAAAATATACAAGATGCTTCCATCTTTTCATTCTCATAAAAGAAAATGAAAAATCATGTGAATAAATAAAAAAGAAAGCAATAAATGCTAATAAAAAACTGCTTTATCTCTGAACCTCTATAAAGTCTGCCTTGTAATACTAAAATAAAACCAGGATAATTGGCCATGATAAGAATTGCACAAGAAGAAAAAGGAGTAGGGCACATTTTTTTGAGTCCCCATTTGTCTTCTTATAATTCAGCCCTTCATTAACTTTAGATGTCATGGAGTTTGAAAGTTTTAGTCAGCCAGAGTGAAAACAGCACCTAAGCAGATGTTAATGGAATTGTTATTGTTATTTCTGAGTCTGGAAATCTCTAAGCTTTATTGACCAGTGGTGAAGGTTCATAAGTTTAGAGAGTTTCCACTGGGTGTTCATATCTAGTTGTTTTTTCAAGACTCTTAGAAACTTAAAATATAATTGACAGATTATGTAATATTTAATATCCATCATTTAAAAAAATATGAAGCATGCACCTGTCTACTTCTGAAGTCAGGAGTTTTTCTTACCGAACTGATTGGTGAAGTCTCACTTACATGCCAGATGGCAGGGTCCAAAGGGAAACAGTCCCAATCACCTGTAAACAAATGAGTGAATTTTATCAACTTGAAGGCAATGTATAATTAACAATGAATTAAATAAAAATACATAGAGCCAGCTTGTGTTTTCACATGTTTAAGAAAGACTAGCCTTTTTAATACTCCTTATAAAAAGAGTTCAATAAGAATAAGATATTCTGTACAGCTTATCTTAATAAAGGGCAATATAAATGTGTGAAAATACTTTTTTCATTAGGTAATATGATCCCACCCTCGCTGCGACCCACCACAGTAATGCTTTAGAGCACTAGTTTAAAAATGGTTTCCTTCTACATAAAATTAAGTAGAGATAACAGGGGAAAATGTATGTCACAATAGGAAATGCAATCACATGTTCAGTGCTTGGTCTGGAATAAGTCAACTCAGTGTTAAATGTTAACCTGCAAGAGAGCAAGAATTAATCAATTCCTTTTTGATTTTCAACTTAACATGTATATCTCACTTGTAAAATTAAGTGAGATAAAAAACACAATATCTCTCCATACGAGACAAATTTAAAAAAAAATCTGTTTCTGACTACAACTAAAATAAAGAAAACAAGATGATCACAGGCAAAGTACATAATTAGAAAAATATAAAAAGAAAACAAATTAAATTTGTTTCTCACTGGGCCCTTCTAAACAGGTTTTTCCAGCCTACCTGATGGAATGGCATTGGCTTCCTCATTTTTCTTGCTACAAGTGCCACAAAAACACTGCATACTCTCAACTACTGGCTGTTCCTCTATGCTTTACTCTTACCATCCCTGTTTTCCTACTGACTTTATATTCACTGCTACCCTGGTTAGTGCAGCTATTACACTCCATTCCAGGGTGACTGAGAACTCTGTTCATAAGATGGAAGCGTAATACTGCAGATTTTTTAGATAAGCCCACTCTGTCATCTACAAAAATTACAGCTGATGGATAATGTACCAAGAGAAACAAATATTTGATCAAACCAAAAGTAAAAGAAAAAATGTGTGGAAACAACTGCAATGTAAAGTCACAAGCTGGAAATTATGGCCAAGACAATTAGCTTCCATATACAGTATATGGGACTTATACCCACTAGGCTTACCATCAAATTATAGAAAGTGGACTACTAAGTATATCCTATGATCTTCTAAGAGAAGCAGAAATGACCCCAGGGATGTGAAGACAGTTGCTCGTTCAAAGTTAGACTGGTCCCTTCCTTGGGGTCCTGAATATCCTGATCACTTTATTATATTATGCTGGGTTATACCTAGTCCAGTTTTAAAATTAGAACCGCTCAATTGGGTTTATTAAAAAAAAGAACATTCAATTCATCCAATGGAATAACATTGTGAATTTTAAAAATCCACTTTATTTCCAGCAAACTAAATGAATGTTTTTTTTAATTAAAGTACATTGATGTTGAGTGCCTGTTTGCAATACAAAGGACCAGAAGCATTTACATTTATTTGCACAGCCACCCCTTTCATTGACAAAAGAGGTCAAAAACAATTGAGTAAACATCAGTATGAGAGACTATTTAGGAACAAGTGTTATGGGACATGTTACAAAATTGAACACCACAAGTGACAAGCTCTGAATAAAACACGGGCTACTTACAATTCCTAGCATACAAAACAAAACAGAGAGGAATTCACAAAACAAGAGTCTTCAAATTCTTTTTATACCCCACAATAATGCGTTTTCATTTAAAACTAGATACAGTTGGCCTTTCACCCATACTACCCCATCATTTTTGACCCCCAAAAACAAAGATTTTAAAAAACATTCCTTAGAGAGATATATTTCTGAAAACATCAGCGTTTTGGTGCAGATGGATATAAACACAGTTTTCTGAAACAGGTACTCTAATCATGCTCTGCTTGGTTCATGTTTGTTTTGTGGCCTTTCGCTGATTGGATTCTGTTCATTATGTCTTATTTCCTGATTGGTCACCCCCCAGAGAAGTAAAACACTTTCCAATATAGTGGACAGAAAAGAGTTGCTTTCTATGTTGTGCTGCTTACCTGTATGCATCTGAATTTGGTTTTGCAAAGTTTGAATGCTGCACAGAAGCATAAACAGAAAATTACTTACCGGTCACTACAGTTTTACGATAAATCATGTGGCCAGTGGAGTCATCATTGTAATGAAAAATTCGAAGTCCGGTGAAAATCATGTTGTAAATAACCTGACAGCCACTAATTAATGTTTATTATTTAAACTTAAACTGTTCAGTAAGTAGGAGTGCATTGCACAGCAAAACTATTAACAAGGCAGTTGAAGTGAATGGGTGTAGAATGCAGCTGAGCTCACAATAGTACTGGACAGAGAGATACACAAAAGCACAATTCATTAAAACTACGATATAGACATTTATTTATTTTACAGTTACTGATTACTCACTGTCAACTTGTGCAATTAATGTGTTACAATTTTTTTTTTTAAAAACACAGCCCCTAAATGTGTTCATTTAATCTGGTTAATCTGACCAAATTTAATACTTTGTTAATGAAGAGGTACCAAATTAATTATAATAGTAATAGTAATTAGTTATTAATAGTAATAGTGGGTCACTAGCACTTGATCGTTTCTTGTATTGTTTCTTGATTATGATCTCCATAATGATCCACACACACCCTAAAAGAAACCTCAAATGCACAAACTGTCATCAGACTCTGCAGATAAGCCACTGATGCCTCACTCCTCCACCACAAAATCAGATGTTGATCTATAGAGACTTAAACTACAAATTGGCTACAGGAAGACAAAATAGCTATTCCTGGGTAAATTAGCTAAAGAATATTTAGCTTCCCCGGCCACTATTGTTCCTTGCAGTGCTGGGGGTAACACATTAAAAGTTATGTGCGTTACATAGTCCAATTACTTTTCATTGCAGCAGCACTGGGTGCAAGACACTACACAAATCCTTTGCAGGGTTCAATCACAAATCTGATTAGAAATGAGTGTGCTGTGCGTAATCTTATAACAAAGACCTATAAATAGTCATTTTAGGTTTAATTCAGCTTTTTGCTATAGATATGTTAAAACAGTGTGATTAGGTGTCACAGCAACTAGTGTTCATCAAGCAAATCTGCAGTTAGGTTGAGGATATAACAATGGAATAAACCGTATTTACTTCACAACACATGGACTAAACATATTGTGACAAATAGACACACTTTCTTGTTGAAGAAAGCACTTTTATTCCTTTTTATTTATATGGTTGTATACACAGCTAATGCAGACAATCACTACAATTGATAATATTCAAATTAAGCCTTTCAACCTTTTGTCCTTGTAAAGGGACACCAGGTGGCATCAGTCAGTGGTGGTAGGCAAACTCAACTCAACCCAACCCAACTTCAGTACAACATTCTCATTACCAAAAATTAAAACAAACTATTTATAGCTGAACATCAAATAAATTTTAATATTTAAAACTCTAGTTTCAGATGCAGTGTCACAGAATATCCAAGGATGTCAAAAGTTGTGGCGATACAGTATTTTATTAATTTAGAAGAGCTGACAATTACATTTAAAGTTAGAATATTATTTTGTTGGAAATGATGTTCTACTGTACTCAATGCTAGAACTGACACAATCACAAAAAAAAAAACTAACGGTTGAAATAAGTAGCAATAAAATCTGCATAATAAAATGAATAGCATTAAATATTAATTAATGAATACAATGAATGTTGTAATATTCTTTTTATTTTTTCCCCCCTTTGTTGAAGGAGATGGATTTATTTAGATTACCCATATGGGTTTCACATTTCTACTAGAAGAAAAAATCATTTAAGAGAAAGCACTATTTGTAACACATTATATATTATAATAAGAAGCTATAAAACTTTTTTTTGTAAGTAATGACACTTAATTGTAAAAGTAATACTTCAACAATGGTCCTTTGAGGACATCTGTTTTCTTTAGTTGGATATCACCCAGTGAACAACTAGTGTAAACAAACAGGTATGCTTAAGCAACTGGCTGAATAAATAGTCAGAAAATCTGTCTTATTTTTCATCTTCATGTTATTTTAAAGACAGAGTTATTGACAGAACCAATCAATCAAAGTGCTAGACTAATTTGCATTGTTCTATGGCTCAAAATAATAAAGAAAAATCTTCATTTGACTGACTAGTGTTACATTGTTTATTCAATTGTTTTTGTTGCAAAAACTGTTCAATAAACTAACTAGAATAATTTAATATGTATAGGCAGTGATTATTAAAACGGTTTTGTATTAGAAATTATAGTTATTTCTTCTTAATATAAAAATATTAATATGCTTGAAAAAAATATGACAATTGTGATTAATAGTTAATTTTGAATAAAAATTGTAATCATGCAATTTCATTTTTTAACCAAACAGCGACCCCAATTTATTAATTTATTTCCTCTACTGAGTTTTATAAATGCTCTTTTGTACAAGATGAGCTCCGATTGGTGTGGGCTTGCAAATGAACTATGGTGCTAAATACTTTTTTATTATTAAAGTATTGCTTTCATTTGCTTTGTTTTATTTAATGACAAGGCAGCAGTTGGCTGTTACTTTTAACTGTAATCAGCGCAGTAATGTGACATGGTGGCAATTCGCTGTGGTTCCTTAAGGAATTTCTTTAATTTTTCTATATTGTGAACATGATGTCAGAGCCCTGCCTGTGCTGAGAATTTGGAAAGTGAATAAAGTACATGGAAATCTGATTTTCACTTGGCTCTTAACTTTCACCACACTGTCCCTTCAAGTTGATTCCCATCAATGTGTGCATGTCCAGTGTAGGCAAACTTCACTGTCACATGCATTTCTGGGAGTTTCAGTATGTACAGGGAATATTTTTTAAACAATGAGAAAATGCCAGTGTGAACGGGGATCATTTTTGTTTAAAAAAAAAAGTTTTCAAATGAAAATGTGGTAGTGTGGTCATAGCCTGAAACACATTGAGGGAGTCAGAATTTTGAATGGAGGTGGGCAGCTCATTTCACTAGCTAGAAACTACACAAGTCTAGATTGAGTGTTGATGCAACACACAGGTGACATAATCAAAACACCATTCATCAGCAGACTAGAGTGTTGAGGAGGAGCATAGGACTTCACCCCTCTGTAAGTAAGCATCAAGAATTTGAACTTAATACAAGCTATTACATAAAGCTAATATACTGATCTGAAAAAAGTAATGAACTTTTTTAAATTACTTTCTTTTTTAAGAAAATCATAAGGTGCAGTTGGGGGGACCCCTCTTTCTTAATTTTCTGTCATTTAACAGTGAAGCCAATAAATTTGATTAAATATGATTGGAAGTTCTTTATCCAGCCCATAAGTTAGATCTTGTGACTTTACATTAGCTGTATAATAAGGTTTAGGTAAAGAACATTTGCTTCACTGTTTACCTATTCCATTTTTTTTCATTACTATGTGTTCCAATTAAACAAAGTTTACTGTGTTGGTGCCCCAGCCCTTTTCCCTATTCCATCTGATTGTCACAAAGTGTCAACTGTATGTGGATTTCAATTAGCTCTTATGGGCTATACATGCAGCTACAGAATAGCTTGAGGATTTGAGGAAGATTAAAATGTTAATAGTCTTACTAAACTGCATCAACACTGCAGCAAAGAAAAGGAACAAGGAGAGAAAGGTAAATAATATTAAAGATGAGCGTCAGTTCCTTCCTGCATTATCTTCCAGTTTCACACAGCTGGTTATCTACACCTTTTAATGTTTACAATTCTAAATATGAAGTAATCCATCTTATTTAAATACAGAGATGAGCTGAGCCTGTGTCTATCCATGTAGCACTTGATACAAGGCAGTTAACCAATCCTAGCTGGGATGCTGGGAGCATGTCACACAAAATTCAAATACATTCACAGAAGGACACTCTATGTACCATTCACATTTTTGGTTTGTGTTGAGGGATCTAGAATACAAAAACTACTATAAAGGATTACAACACCACAAATGCAACTTTATACTAAAATAATAGTCCAGAAAGAAGACTTAAAATATGATTCTTTTTAAACAACCACAAACAATCTCATTTGAAAAACGACCGTCAAATTCTAGTTACATTCGACCTGATTGGAGGAATAGGTTTTCAAAGGATGAACCTATCTGTGCAAAACAGAAAATTAACTTTGATATTAAAATGAAGTAAGAAAATGTAGAAGAAAAAGATAAAGACCATAAATGAAAACAGCTAACAGCAGAAGTGTTATTTCATACCCCTGTGACTGAGCTTACACATTATTACCCATAGTTTACATTTTTGTAAGTATGTTATTTAAAATTTTCAATTGGTTATTCAACTGGCAATGCCTTGAGCTATAGGAGCATTTAAATGGTAGAAATTTACTAAAGTCCTACTAGATTGATTATTGCTATTTAGGTTGCAGCACAATATTGGTCTGATCTTGAGTGATATTACAGTATCATTTTTCATTCTACTATCAATTACTGAAATACTATAGTACCTTGCTTTCCCTTCCGCGTCTTGTCTCACATGGCATCTAGAAAGCTGCGCAAAGTCCCAATATCTTAAGGTTCAAGTGCCGTGAACATTCTCATTAAGAACAATCCTTGGCCTCAGACTAAATGTTCTCCATGAGAATATTTGTCAGTTTCTAATTGAAGCCAGAAAAAAGTAAGCATTCCTTTGGAAAAAAGTGTTTTTATTACTTCTTTTTCTATTTAACTTAAAAGTAGTCTTGCTTAAGGAACCCTTAAAAACATTGCTCAGTGTGCTAAGAATTTTAAACTGCTCAATTTATTCCTACTTCAATACTTTTCAAAAGCATGCAAATAGTCTTAAAAATTAGAAGTCAAAATATACAAGTAGATTATTTTTACACTGCAGATTAAAAAAACATCTATAGTTTATTAATTACAACCAACTTTTAATAAATATTTTAGGCAGCCGTATTATCTTTACACCATCAATAACCATCTTTCTGTTATCATTTTTGATAAAAAAAATAACTCCGTTATTTTAAACTTATTAATATTCAAAATGTTCAATGAGCTACATATTATTACATTTCTGTTGCAGCACATCTGTCATTTCCATTTCCCCTTGACAAGCCACACTGCTAGAATTAGAATTTTAGACCAGTAATGCAATATATATATAGATTATTCCATCACATCACAACACATCAGCATTACGTTTTGCACAGTATTTTAAACAGACTCTATCATATTGATCTTTGCAGCCTGGCACTCATTAGTGTATGCTTAAGCAATGATCCTTTTAGTTGCTGCTACTCAGGAATAGAACATTATTGAATATACAAATTAAAGAACCCTAAAGCAAAATAACTTCATAGTCAATGAGCTATGTAGGTGCAAAAGACAATATTAAAAAAATATACATATTTATTTGTTTATTTTCAATCCCTAAATTATAAGATTACAATTAGTAGCCTATCCTGATCTTTAATTGATTACTCATTTTAAATTAGGTATTCTGTTTAGTAAGCACAATTTTTATGAATGATTTTTCATATTCATATTATATTCTTTGCTGTCGTAAAGCTGTTAGCAGCAAAATATTTTGATGCCTTTTAGGCTCTTCATTTCCATCCTGAAAAGAACAATATATACACTATGTTCAAATAAGACATAAAACAAAACAGTTATGAACATACTGAGAGGTTTATACTGTTGTTACTTTCAAAGGATAATTGTTTATGCAGTATCTAGTTTAAAGTAACCTTTCCTGGCAAATCCCACCATATAAATACAACAACTTAAATGCATAAATGTAACAATTTAATATCCATTTGCAGATTTTTTTTTTTTTTTTTTTTTGTGAGGCAGCAGAGGGCCACCATGCTGTCTGAAATTTATTAAAAATCCTTGTAATTCATATTTAGATCATACAATTGACACTAGCCAATTGTGCACCACACAATGAGTTATTCAAAGAGTGAAATGACAGGATATATAAGTAATACTTCAATGGCCAAAAAAAATATAATATATATTATAATATAATGATATATCATTATAGCATAGCATCTTTAACAAAGAGAAAAAAAAGAGAAATATTAAATGGTAACAAAACTGTATTTTTCCAGAATTCTGAGGAAGGCAAAGCAGCCTCAGCAGATATCAAATGATTGTCAATAGAGACCTCATTGGAAAATACTATTATTATAATTTTTGTGTGTTTGAAAAAAGTTGTCTTAAAAACAAATGCCCTGCTTTAACAGAGTTACTGATAGTTTCTTTATAATGTCATATCCTGCCATTTTAAGAGCTACAATAACATTTCATATAGATCTACATTATCGTTATGCCCAAATTTGGCTGTCAATACAATTTCACATTTTAATTTGGTTCCATATGTAAATGTGAACAGCTGCAAAAATAACCAATACTTTTAGAGTATTTTTTTTTCTTTTATAACTGAAGACGGTCAATGAGCCAAATTTAAGCTTTCATTTTTAATGATGGCTAATTAATCTAATCTTGACAATATAAAAACTGAAAGTGTGAAAATGTAATGGTTCGGCTCATAGCAACTAAATTTTAGTTTTTGTCTTATTAGAACATCATCTATTTAACTTTATATAACATTATAAAGCATTTAGAAGTATTCCTCACATTCTATTACTAATGAAAATTACAGCATGAAAAAGTTTTTATATGAGAACTAAGAGGTCTACTAACCGCAGCATTGTTCCGGCGAGGGGCAGACCAACTGTCTTCTTCCAAAGACAGCAGCTGAAAGCAGCAGATATGACAGCACCATTTATATATCATCTACTGTCTAAATGTTAATCTCAGCATAAGTTTGTTTTAACAGTACAAAACCTCATGCAGCCACTGAAGCCAGTTTAATAACAACTAAAGTTATGTAACTTGTATGTTTATGTTTGTATTTACAATTTGAAAGATCATCATTAATTAAACCAGTTTACAAAAAACAAAAAAACACACACACAAATACTAGATAAAGTACAAACTCTTAAAAGGAAATCTGTTCATACATAATGAAGGTACTACTGCCGTACATAACCTTTTTTCCAATTACCTGTCCCTGAGTGCAATGTGTTAAGTAGAAACTGTAAAACTCCAGCAAACATGGCAAAGGAAATCCAATCAGCTATTTCCAAACAGGCAGATTCATCACAGTCTCATTGTGAAGCGAAAATTAGCAATAGCTATGATACTCTCAAAGATACCACTGAAGCTGCCTGCATTTTTTTGATCTTCCAATACGACACACGGTGTGGTAAGTCATTTATTACAGCAAAGAAATGTGACATCGGAGATACTGCTGTCATCAGAACAAATCTCTGCAGAATGTTGATAATCATTGATTAAAGTAGTAATCCATTACTACTGCATAAGGAGCTAAATACATTTTCAGCCATGAAAGATGCTTCCTGTTCAATAAAATAAGAATTAAACGTTTACCCAGATTTAAATTCTGTGTTTCCTCTGCAGTCTTGAATAAATAAATGGTGAGTGCTGTTGGTGCAGAAAATAAAGAATGCACAACCTAAGGCACCAAAGTAATCAATACCATTGCAGCAGATACTATTAACTTTAAATATTACATTTTCTTATAAAGCATTACATTATTATACTTCTCGATTCTTTCAAAAAAAAAAAAAAAGCACAAAGTTTTTCTTTTATTTTAAGAGATATGTGAGGCAATAAAAGAAAAATAAACACAAAAACAAATAATTTTATAGAAAGGATTTTATGAGAAATGTACATTCTATACACGAGTCACTTGATTCATGATGAAATCAAACATATCTATTGAGGTACAATAATGTGAAATGCAAAAAGTAAAGTAAAGCAAGATACAAGATATCAAATATAGCCCAATAATAATTTACAGACTTGTGACAAAATGTCAAACAAAATAAATTCTTTTAATTACATTTTACTGAAGTCAGCTCTTAGTCTATTTCGCAGCTGGAGGCTATTATGAAAGAAATACAGTTTCAGCATTGCAGCCCCATAATCTTTGCTCTGCAAAGTAAAAATTGCATTCAAAAGCAAACTACTTCACAGACTCATAACACACTAAACATGAACTTAATTATGTTCCTCAAAGGGAGAATACTCAAACAATCAACATTTCAAAAGTTACACTATGAAACAATGATCAATAATTATTTTCATATTTGTTAAGTGAATAAACCTTCTGGCCTCTGCATGCTTATTTATTGACTCAAATTAAATTACTGCCCAGCATATTTAATGTACGTTTTCCTGCTGTATTGGAGTAAATCAAATAAACAACATTTAAGAGTTGTGCACCTGTTAAATCATCATATTTATCATCATTACCATAAAACGTTTAACAATCATTTTCTGGGTTTATGCAGCTTGGCGGAGTGCCCCCCAATTTTTTTTTAAATGATGTCATCCTGAAGAGAGAAAGCAAATTATATATTCAAAGCAGATTAAACATAATGTTCTGTATCTGACACCATAAAATATGCTTATTCTTTAACACAATGTTAGCTCTTTGAGAGTATACCATGTATACTTGCGTTTAAGTTCTCCCGCGGATAAGTCGGGGCTTGATTTTACCGTATAATTTCTGGTATTTTTTAATGTTGGTCGTATAAGTTGAATGCGGAAAACTCATGCTATTGGTCCAAGAGGTTATGATATGCTAACGCCCACCTGAGAGAGTAACCATGGAGCACACTGACTTTTTTTTCCTATGTATTGTGCCTACGTGATCACACGGTAATACACAAACTATTATGAAGCGACGTTTGCTCTGTTTCGTGTTTTTTGTATCTCAAACCCTCATGCACCTTTATCATAAGAGCATCCCTTATCTATGATGGAGTGTTCGATCAGAAGAAAATATGAAGCTGGTTTTAAATTAAAAGTCATTGAAGTAGCAAAAGAAATTGGTAACTGCACTGCTGCAACAAAATTTAATGTGTCTGAGAAACTGGTTCAAGATTGGAGGAAGCAAGAAGATGTAAAAAAAAAAAAAAAATGTAGGTATCGTATTTTTGAACAGGTGTAAAAGTCAGGTCTGATTTTATGATCGATTTTTCGGGTTTCAAGACCCAATTTATACACAGTATATACAGTAACCGATACATATGTGAGTAACAAAAATGCCATGAATAAAAACTGGTGACATCTTTTTTTAAAATATGTGAATACCAAAAACTTCCTTTAAAAAGGGATCTAAACTTTTGTACCTTTTTTTCCCTTCCCACGCATGAAGACAAAATGCATTTCATTAACTTTCATTTGATCCTATATTCCTTTCAACCACCTTCATTACCTGCTCTAAAAGTTTAACTGCTTCATGTGACTGTGACGATGTGGGTTCTACTCCAAGCGCCCATCTTGCTTCTGGGAGCCCTTGAACCCTACACCGTCGGTAATGTCACCGATGAGCTAGACAGTGAGGCACAACAAAGCAAGGGGATGGTGCAAAAAGTGCAAAGTGCTTTTATTTAAAACCAACAAAACAAAACAAGTGTTCAAATAAATAGTGCAGTGCATCTCAAAAATCTTTAAATAAATAATCCAATAAAACAAGTGAACTGATGAAGGTTAAAATCCAATAAATAGAAAAAAGTCCTTTAAAAAAAAAAAAAAACACAACGAGGTTAAAACAATGGCTGGAAGCTGTCCTTTTAAAAATATATCCGGGTGGGGTCACCTCCGTGACAGATGTAAAATCATTTGGTTTTTGCCAAGTTTCTGTTAAGCATAGCAAGTCATGGTTTGAGTCTATAATGAATTCTGATAGCAACAGTGCTTTTCCATTAAGAGTTCTTGAGTTAAACAATGCAATATTAGCCGATGTGGGTTCGTTGTGCACAGATCCATGACCAGAGTTTATTTGAACATATTGCAGATTTGGCACACTGACACTCCTATTTCCAAAGCCATGAGTAGGATGGCATATTCCTGAGCAAACGCTGTCAGTGAACTTTTCATTCGCAGCCCGGCTGTGGCGGCGACCTGACCCGCGATGTAAATATTTTGGGTGCCACACAATACCATGGTCTTTTAGGACATTCCAGTCTGACCATTTGCTCTGGACAAACTGTTTAATATGAAGGAGTTTGTCACAAGAGTATTTTAGCATAGTAGAGAGGAAAACTTATCTGATAGTAGCAGAGAAGCAGCACAGCAGAGAAAGGGAGTGGGGAGGATGGAAAAATTAAACATGTATAATGAAGATTTTCAATGTTCCTTAAAAGATTTAAAGAATCGGAGATTTAAGCTTAAAGCTGGTTTTACATTTACTACAGAGGGTTGTTGTGTGATGATTGTTTACTTGGAGAAAGAAAATGGAAGGACAGGATTTGGGGGTTGGTACATCTGACAGAGACAGTACTGCTTCAATAGAGAACCGCAAACCAGAAGAACATTCATCCATACCTTGCCACACCATATCTCTAAAAAGTGATTGCAAAAAGCAGCTGTACATTCAATGCAGAGAACATTTATTGCAGTTGTGACGAGGCTCCAAATTCTAGATGTATGACTGAGTATTCCCACTGGTTCAATTGAAATAATGTGTAAATGTAAGGTTTGTGAGCTGGTGGTAGGAGACACAGACACAGAATTCAATGGATGTTCTTCTGAGCGGGCTTTCTTTACTGCAGCCACTATGTCTCTATCAAACACACCAAATCCCAGTTTCCTGTCCTTTCTTTTTCTTTCTCCACATAACCATTCATCACACAATAAATGTCTATGTGATAGTAAAACTAGCTATAAATTGAAAAATCTTCGTTATACACGCTTAATTATTCCGTCCAGGTTGACATCCGTCCCAGCAAGCATCATGCTTGAGGCAGGAACAATCCTTGGACGGGGCTCCAGGTTATCACAAGGTGAATACAAGAACACAAATACACTAGTAGTGTCTATTTACGATCACCAAATCCCCTAACCTGCATGACTTTGGAATGAAACCTCCACTTCAGTGAGCAGGACCTCCATTTATTTTTTTTTCCACATGCTTCTACCATTGTCTTTTAACAAAACACTGAACAGAAGGGAAGGGGCTATTTATATTGATTTGCATATTCAAATAGGGAAAAATCTGTGTGGAGTCAGGGTGGGGAGGTAGGTGCATTGAAATTCACAGATTTATATAGGGAGAGTACATAAAGCTTAGCTTATGCACAGTTTTATGCATTTGAATTTTTTTGTGTGTATGCACATTTCTAGTTTCGTCCTTACACCATACTTTAACGTTAATTCTACGCAAGGCGTTATACATGAGACCCCTGGTCTTTACCACTTGCCTCAATTTTTCTATCATAAACCAAAACATTTATGTCACAACACTTCCCTTCATCTCCCATCCCATCATAAATTAGTTTTTTTCTGCCTGTGAATTGGCAGGGGTCACCCAAGATCTTGATTGATGTAGGCAAATGGGGATTCCCACACGGTACTATGGACTGCACCATGTCCATGCCATTATAAAGCGGGTAATGGAGCAGAGATCTTTAAGGCTGGATATCTTTCCTGATACCAGTTTTCTTTAGTCACCTCACTGTATAGGACACTCAAGAGGAATAGTAACATTACTCTAATACAAAGAAAGAAAGAAAGAAAGAAAGAAAGAAAGAAAGAAAGAAAGAAAGAAAGAAAGAAAGAAAGAAAGAAAGAAAGAAAGAAAGAAAGAAAGAAAGAAAGAAAGAAAGAAAGAAAGAAAGAAAGAAAGAAAGAAAGTTAAACACTCAGTAAACTCAAAGACAATTTTTATTTCAGCACTTTCCTGCAATAGCTCCATAGCTGATGTGACAAGCATGAAATCAATACCGGGGACCACATATCTCTAAGAAAGTAATGTGCTTCAAACGGATTTAAGATTTAAATTTGCAAGCAATATCCAATCTTCCAGGTACTGTGTTTTTTTTTCAGATTGTGTACTGATGACAGGAATAATACTGGAATATATTTGTTGGAGATAATTTTAATGTATAAAGTAATTCACTGTTGAATATTTGTACTAAATTTTTGTTATACGAGCATCGTTAAATATGATACTTGTTATGGAAATAAAGTTAACATACACCAAATAGGAATAACTACTTAAAAACTGCAATTTTAACCTTAGCAAAATTATCTTAAAGCAATTGTTCTATAATTCACTTTTACTTTTGTTTTAATACATGTTATGATGTGCTGGTCAAATAACAAGTGACTGGTCTTATATACAGCATTCCTAAGGCTTAACTGATGTGCATGATGCATATCAACCATATATTCTATATTGCATTTTATTTCATACTGATCAGTTTAATATTGTCAAATGTATGCCTAGGAAAAAGACAAAAAAATGCTAGTCCCAGGTCCATAAAAAAGCACCTGCTGCATGAATCTGTTAGTCACAGTTTACCAAACAGATGACGTAGAGTTAGGTCTCTATATGTCTGATTGCTATGACAGACCAATGCAGGAAGAATTGCTTCATTACTGTAGTTTGCACTCTCGATCCACTATCGATCACAAAAAGAATCATCAAAATTGACTGCTTTTTCCAGGAAGATTACAAGCACAGACAAACAGATGTTTAATGGTGACACAGACCAGATGTATTTAAAGAAATATGTCAAAAATGAAAAAATCCAAAAGAAAATATAATTGGTTATTTTTTTTACTGCAAATAGAGAATTATTTTTTTATTTTAACAGCTATTTATGAAGTATGAACACTTTTTTTAAATGGCATGTACATAGTCCTTATTTTATCTTTGAGTGTACTAGGCAGTGAAGTATTTGCATAAAACTTCAGACATCTAAGGTAATTAGTTTAAACTATAGTGTCCCCTTATACTGTACAGATTAAACACTTTAGGTAAACTAAGGGACTGTGCATGTATGGTTACTTTGCTGTTACATCTAGTTTGTCTTAACTGGGTCAGTATCCTAACTACAGGGTCACGGGGGTCTGCTGGAGCCAACCCCAGCCAACACAAGGCGCAAGGCAGGATACAAACCCCAGGCAGGGCACCAACCCACCGCAGAGTTTAGAAATCAATATGATGAATACAGAATATTGGAATGCCATTTAATAAACACTGAGTAATTTTGCAGTGCCATACAAAAATGGGTACAGGTAGCACATCATCAGAACAGTAATCACTAGTACTACAAACAGTGATCATTTGCAGATGGCTTTGTCTAGAAGAAAGGTTCCAGCTACTACACAGCAATGCTAACTCCACAGGATCACAGTTAAGAGTCTAATGCACTGTGATAGACAACTTGCAACAGGATGTGGTAGCTACTATTTTTATCATTTTATTCAAAAGCTATTTATAATAATTAGTCCAACAAATGATACAATTAGTCAAAGCACCTATTGAGTCTATGGTTCTGTCTCTAAACTGGTATGTTTCAGAGCAATCTAGCTAAAAATAAAATCACAATGTTACTGCAGAGGGAGATGACAAAGTGAAAACTGTTTATACCTTTATCATTTCTGAAATACTAATAATATCCAGAACTACACTCATCTATTCACTCATTTTCTAAGCCATCTACTTGTCAGCTGGGCCCCCTTCCCACAGTTTTGGTTATTTCTGCTATCATTCACTCTTCTCTTACTACTGGTACTATTCCTTCATCTTTTAAAACTGTTACAGTAACCCCAATACTGAAAAAACCTGGTGCCAATCCTACTAACTTCAATAATTTTCACCCTATTTTCTAATCTGCCCTTCATCTCCAAAATTCTTGAAAAAATAGTAGCTATCCAACTTCACTGCCACTTATCCCATAATAATCTATATGAAGAGTTCCAGTCTGGTTTTCGTCGTCTCCACAATACAGAAACCGCACTTCTTAAAATTACCAACAACCTTCTTATGGCTGCCGACTCTGGTTTAATTACTATTCTCATCATCCTTGATCTGAGTGCGGCCTTTGATGCTTTTTGTCATACAACTCTTCTCAATAGATTATCTTTGATTGCATTACCCACACTCCACTAGATTGGTTCAGATCCTACCTCTCAGTTTATTCATCTTAAAACTTTCACATCCCAACCCACCGCTGTTACTTCAGGTGTGCCCCAGGGCTCTGTCCTGGGGCCTCCTCTTTTTATTATTTACCTTCTTCCCCTTGGCAATATCTTTCATAAATATAACAATAATTTTCATTGTTATAGTGATGATACCCAGCTCTACCTTGCTAGTAAAACCCACCTCTTCTTTTCCACCATCTTCGCTTATTGACTGCAATGCTGAAATTAAATCCTGGTTTTCTTCAAATTTTCTTAAATTAAAGAGTGACAAAACTGAGCTTCTCCTCATTGGTACAAAATCATCATTATCCAAAGCCGATAATCTTTCACTTGCTATTGATAACTCCTTTGTTTCCCCTTCACCTCAGGTCAAGAGTCTGGGTGTCATCCCTAATAGTATCTTTCTAATCTCACATTAATAATATCACCCAGTCTGCTTTCTTCTACCAACATAATATTAATCGCATCCACCCCTCCCTCACTCCCCATACCACTGCCATTCTTGTTCACAGTCTTGTTACTTCTTGTCTGATCTTTGCAATTCGCTCCTCTTTGGTCTCTCTAATAAATCTCTCCATAAGCTTCAGCTAGTCCAGAATTCTGCTGCTCACATCAATACTTGAACCCCATCTATTCACCATATTACTCCGGTCTTGCAGAATCTTTATTGGCTCCAGATTAAGTTTCAAATTGATTTTAAAATTCTGCTGTTAACAGTTAAGGCCATTCATAATCTCGCCCCTCCATATCTGTCTGACCTTCTTCATGTTGCCATTCCCTCCCGTAACCTTAGATCCTCTTCCTTCATCCATCTGACCGTCCCTCTCGCCTGCCTAACCACCATTGGGAGCAGAGTATTCAGCCGTTCTATTTCCAAGCTCTGGAACTCACTACCTACTGATCTTAGAAATACTGAATCATTTTCAACTTTCAAATGTAAACTTAAAACCCATCTACTTAAAACAGCTTTTTCTTTATGATTACAGTGGCTTTGTTTGGTTTTCATTTTTATATTTTCTGTATTTTCTTATGTATTAAATTTTGTTTCTAATGTGCTTTTTTATTTATTGTTTGTTCGGTGTCCTTGAGTGCTTAGAAAAAGCGCCTTATATAAATAAAATTTATTATTATTAATGTTAGTGTAATCTCTGAGCTTGCAAATTGAGGAGATGTATTATTTATCTAACCAAGGAAAAGGGAACTGAACACACATTTGCTGGAGCCTACATACACAGTACTGGCTTGCAGTACTATAGATTATTAACTACCATCATAGATTATTGCTGCTTCAACATACAATATTATTAATGAAAACACTGAAATTACGTAATTAATTCCAAACATAACAGAGAAGTAAAATTTAGAAAAACTGAAAGAGATAAATTGAATATTTAAATATTTTTAAATAACTAAAAACATTTAAGCATATATTGTTGCATGTTATAAAGGCAACAACAACAAACAGTAAACATACTGTATATCTATATAAAACTGAAATGTTTTTATAATTTTAGAATTGTATCTCACACAAGATTAATTTTTTATTACACTGCTCACACTAGCTTATGGTATGTAGAGCATGCAAGCTTGGAATACAGTATGTCTCACAGGGACCGAGTTGTCTATAACATTACAGGGAAGGATTTGGATGTGACACTGCCACTAAACCAGTTTTTTTTTGCCCTAGAAAATCGAAGAGCGTGATCTGGAGACACTGTGATGTCTGTATAGCTAGGACTAACCATCGCTCCACCCCTTCTGCTTTTGCCTTACTACTTACTCCATCTGCCACAGAAAAGTTTCGTCACTCTAGACCAAGCACTTGAAAAGAGAGGAACTCTCTGAGGAACTGATTACATGTATCTAGCTGACATACTTTACACATTTTTTGCAACTACCAACAGGGAGAGTGCAGTGTAGGGGGTTAAGGCTTGGGACCTAAGACTTCAAACTCTGAGGTTGTGGGTTCAAATTCTGCCACTGACAGAAACAGCAAAATATCTAAATTTGGTTTGCTATTCAATACATAAAACCCTGACTATATGTACATAAGCACATCAAGACAGAAAATCGTATAAAAAAATCCTAAAAGTACAGTAGTTGGCAACCACATCACATAAAGCTTCAATCCACTGCAAACCTGTCACTGTTAAAACAAAGACCAAACATTAGAATTAAATTTTGAATTTATTATTGGAGGCAGCATGTCCTTATATAATCGAACAACTGCTGGGAGATTTTTTTTTTTTTCTTTGCACTTAGGCAAAATGATCGACGTTCCAGAAAGCTGAGATTACATTAGTAGAGATTATAGATCCTAAAATATACATGATGCAAATCACTAGGATTTAGTTAATAACATGGCAAAAAAACAAACTCTTGTTTTTGCAATTAATACCTGCTCAGCCCCTAACCAAAGTAATTACTGATGATAAATCATCCTAAAATACAAAACAAAATTGCACAGAAAGAGAGAACAACTTTAAATAATCTGTCACTTTTTAAATTTAAGGATCAAACTGTATATATTTCAAACATTTTATAATTTGAAAAACAGAATCATGCTTGAGGCAGCGTCAACATTTGTATATTAGTTTTAAGTAAAATGAGTCATACTTGGTGAATGAAAAATATTTATTTAAAACATGCTGATAATATTGTGTTTTTCTTTTTTCTTATGACACATGACAACTAAGACAAATACTATTTAAAACTGTAGAGTATATTACATATACAGTACATTTTAAATGTTTATATTGTAGGTCTACATCACAGGAAATTAAATGAAACAATTCCATGATTAATGCTTTATTTTTTTATCTTAAACATTCAGTGCTTGAAGTTTTGAAATTTCACTGTTTTATTTTCTTGTATTACTTGCACATTTGCAGTATTAGTTGGTTTACCTTTAATTATGTACAACTGCAGTGTACTAATTCAATAACATAAATTAACTATGTGCATAAATAACCTGCAATATTTCACAATGTTAACATATTTACCAAAAAAACAAACTTACCTTGTTTTACTTAATCCACAAAGCTTATTGAGAAACTGAATACGCTCAAACAACACTGTTAAAGTAATGAAGCACCTCTAAGCTTTCACTGCTGCATCTAAAATGGGAAGGGCCACATGCCCTGTGAATAAATTATTATTTATATTGTGGCCTGCTTATGTTTTAAAATAAAATGATCTTTAATGCACTGCTGGCTGGTTTTCAAATAGTTTCATCTAGTGAGAAGTAACAGTGCCTAGTTTCTACTTGTATAACAGAATTATAATCAGATTAATATCTATATTCTGCAGCATAAATGAAAAAGTATATGAGGGTAGAATCAATCTGACATGCTATCAAACTGCTCATAATAAACCAAAAACTTTTGCCAATAATTAATTGGACGTCAAAAGGACCTATTAACACTAGAATTACCAAAGCCTACGAAAAAACTCGTAAATCTGGCCCACCTTAAATCCCTTTGCACCTCTCCGTCAGCATCTTTTGTCTTGTAAATGTGCCGATCAAAACAAGCAGCAAGCAGGCTACTATTCCAACCCCCCACCGCCGCAAAACAGGCACACAGTTGTCCCAGTTCCAGCCTTCATTATCTGAGAGTGAAGTGCTGGAGTTTTAGAGGGGAAATAATAGATTGTTATTTGGAACACATGCATTTTGTGTGTGTTCTGTTTCTACAATAATCTGTGTAAACACATCGTTAAAACAGAAACGTTTTTCATATTTTAGTAATAAATGACTAAATGTAGACATAAACTATATAATGTGTAAAGCCTGAAGTCTGAAGATCAAATAAATACTTTCACAAAAGGTTCAAGGATGATACAAATACAGCATTAAGAATTGCTGACTTGTAATCAAGCGTCCCCCGGTTCGATCCTCACTGCCTCCTATATTTACCGTTTTGAGTAGTGAGCTGCTCTTATTGTTAATGTTATATAATAAACATATATTTAATTTGCATCTGTAACAGCAGCTGTAAATTTATAGTACTTGTAAAAGTTAGCTTTTTTTTTTCCCACTTTTACTCTCTCAGTCACGATCGCGATTCACACTACCGTCCCCCCAGGGATCTGACACAGATAGTTTTATTTGAAACTGGGAATAACTGTAGATGTGAGTGGTTTTTTGAGACAATGGAACTGGAAATTCTCTGATCTGGATGGATAAAAGCTGACACACAAATGCTGGCGAATCTGCCTTATTCCTATCTCATTGTCACTCGATTTGTTTTTATTCATTTGTATTGAGTGTTCCTGCTTACGCTGAATTAGTATGCACCTTATGGTCCATGATTTCAAAGCCACACAGGCAAAAAACAGAGACATAGGTATATGTGATATTTGGAATTATTCATTTTGTATACTACATTTCAGGAAAACATTATGGCACAGATGCAACATTATTCTGTTCATATTCATTTGCATACCATCTTGCGGTTGTAGTCAGTGACCACATGTTTTTTTTCTGATCTTGCCCAGTCTCCACATTTTGGTGCATGGTGCTGTTTTTTTTGTACTCCAGGACATGCAGAGGAAAGAATAGTACAGAAAGGTTAGTTCCGCACTGCAATCATCAGATTCAAATGTTAACAGTTCCCACGCACCCAAGGACCGTCCTTTCTACATTTACAACATGTGTACCTGTTGCAATGTACACACTTCTCACTATGCTGTTGTTCCTATTACATTGAAGGGGCACCTGATGCTGACTCAGTTTGAAGCGACAACGAAGTTCCTCTGCAAGGTGAGCCATGAACACTCTTCTTTTCTCCATGGACCCCATACATGCCTTGCACAGTACACGTGAGTTGATCGCCGCCAGGTCAAGCTTGTTATAGCAAAAGCAACTGTGCTCCTGCTCACACTGAATAAGCTCATGCCTTCTGATGCATGATGTCAACACAGCACGGAAAAAAAAAAAAGAACGAGACAGATATATGTGACACTTTGAAGAAATCATTTTATGACCTGAATATTGTCAATCAGAAATCATCATCACACTAATGCAATATTATTTGAAAACGAACAGCGTCAGATCAGGTGTTAATTTATGCTGGCGCTGTTAGTTAGGGTCAGATCGGGTACGGGGAACAATCATGACTGAGAGAATAAAAATGAAAGAAAGCAAACTTTTACAAGTACCATAAATTTACACCCAATGTCATGCCAAGGGATTTAAGGTGGGCCAGATTTATGAGTTTTTCCGTAGGGTTTGGTAATTCTAGTGTTAAACCTAAAGTTATAAAAGTGGATATGTCTATGCAAATTAAGCATTACCATATTTTTTGCCTAGGGAATAAAAGTCAGTTTATATGTAAGCACAGTACGTCCTTTTCGTCAGTAAGACTGACCACAATAGATTACTACTTGGATGTACCTTCCCCTTATAATGTAGTTATAGTATTCCTCTGGCACAGGAAGAAAATGGCAAATCAGTCCATTCCAACTAGCAGGAGATGTTTTTTTCAAAGATATACATTAGCTTTGCACATTGACTTCTTTACTGAAATAAATTCCAATCTAGAAATAGTTCTAGGAAGTGCCTGCTTAACATTTTAGGTGATAAACAATGGTTTACTGAAAACAGAAAAGTAAAGCATAAAACAGAAGGATAAGTATGTAAATTAACTCATCAAACCACTGTAATTGATTAGGATTATGCCTGGTTCTGTAACATAAATCTCCACAAAAACAATGTAGTTCAACCTTGTGTCAACCAACAGAAAATTTACAATTATTACTTATACTATATGATATTAGTGTAAGGTTAAAAACACAAAGGTTAAGCATATTTTAATTTTTTTATTCTAGCTTTGGTTATTTGTTATCTTTATTTAAAATTTTGGAGTATTAGGCTGGTTAATTTGCATTGTTTCATGTGTCCAAGATGGCTGCTACATCATGACCTTACAGGCTTTTGGGGCATGGGTGGCATGATCAAGTCAGGCATCATGTTCACACTTGTCTTGACAGGCATTATGCTCGACTGTCAAAAGAGACCTAGAAACATAGTTAAGATTATTTATTGTTTTTATTTGCTTTTTAAAAGTATTCCTTTTCCATCTATACATCAATTAATTTTTTTCAGCACATTTTATTATTTTTCACTTCTGTTTGTTTGCCTGCTCTAATGCCTATTTATGGGATATTATATGTACTGTAGACAGCTGAAGACACTGTTATTGACAAAATCAGGTAGACATTGTAAAGTAAGCTCTTAAAACTCAACGTTGGATTATTGTTTATGCTGCATCCTTTGTCACTCCATCGATTCCCTGACAATTCCGCGGCAAGTTTTCCAATAGTGAAATTTTTTTAAAATTATTTTTTGGGTTAACTGTTTGTGACAATTAATACATCCAATACACAAAAATGTAGTCCTTGAAAACAATTATTAAAATATACATGTCACAGTACTACACTGAATACATAAATAACCTTAATACAAAGAACATAATGCTGAAAAGATAAAGCTAGATGTAATAATTGGCTAGAAAAGATCACAAAATTCACAGCAATAATTAATGAATTAAATAGTTAATGTAAAGACATGAATAAATGAGAAATCAGAACAGCATCAAGTAACTACAAAGTTGAAAAGCATATTTGATGATATGTGCATAACTCATCACATTTCCAGTCCTAAAATACCATTAATTGTGAGATATACCCAAAGGTATAACCATATAAAATCATGTTTATGCCAGTAGGAAAGCTGTATACGGCTATCAGAACATAAACTGAGTGAAGAAAAAAGTGATTTGTCAGGTGGTAATAGTGACAGTTCTTCAGAATGGTCCATGGCAGCATTACAGATTCTAGTTCTAGCGACAGTGAAGGACAAAGAGGTGATCATCTGTAGACTATGATGCCGCTTCTGAATATGGGTGGTACAACAAAAGGTTTAGACAGCTTTCAAAACTGCCATTCAATGAAACTCCAGATGTATCAGATACAAATGTTCCTCTACAGAATTTCAGACTGTTTATAAGTGAAGGCATTTCAGATGCAATTTTGACTGAGCCAAACATACGTGCAAAGAAACCAGCAACACACATTGAAGCCAAAATACAGGTACACATGTAGTCTGGTGTCAGTAGTGACAAGCTGATGGTTTTCTTTGCAATTACAGTATAAAATTAAAATGTATGAAGTTGAAATGTGCTTTTCGGTGAAATAATGTATGCCTCAAATCAATAGTCTTAGATATAACATAACTTCAGGCTTGTATATAAATATACTCTAAAATATTAACTCTAAAATTCTAGAAGCTTTACAATTATTTCCAAAGTGGAAATACTGCAAGTCACAAAGTTTACCTATGATAGTTTTATTAAAATTGCCTAGCCCATCAGAAAACCTACAACCAATTTCACCAAATATCACTAAAACACTCTTAAACACCTATAAAATCATCAGCAATTTAATTCTTCATGATATAATACCATTCATTCATCATTTATCTAATAAATAAGATGCTGATGAGATAATTAATGGAAAAGTTTCTGCATTTAAGCCTACATTCAGGATACGAGAGAAACTGGCTTTTCAACAATCTCTGAAATAATTTTTAGAGTCACAGCACCCATCTGAGACACGACGGATGAAATGTACCTTTCAGTGAAAAAAGGTTTAGACACTAAGTTTGCAGTATAAAAAACCATGGACCATCACATTGAAAATTCAGAAAAAAGAAAACTTGAATACAGAGGAATGGCCATATACATTTCATCTACATTTGAATTATTTTAAGATGTGGAAAAGTAAATGTATAAAGTTGAATGGAAATACATGCTTGCCAATTTATATAGGCTTGAGACTCATATATCCACATAGATTATTATAGTCTCATAGTGAAGCCATAGTTTGTATCAACAATACAAACTCTGAATACTTTGCACTATGGCATGCCTTTTGACATTTATTTTATGCTTTAAAGGAACTGAATGTAGTTAAATGACTGCTTATAAGTAACAGAAAGATGCACCAGCAGAAACAAATGATTTCGTCACTGTTGTAAATCAGAAGGAAGCCAGGCTTTAGCTAAATTACTTTTTAATTGAGGGTCAGTGGCAATCCAAACTTTAAGACTCTAAGAGGCATAGCACTGAACCCACAATGACATTTTGTTTACCTTATACAGTATACTCTTTACCTGTGCAGCATTATCTACAAATTGCTGTAAACTAAGTGATTTTAGAACAACTAAATGTTTGCTATCAACCTAGTATCAGTACACGCAATATTTGAGGTTGCCCTCCTTATATAAACATGTTCAATATATGGCACGTGTATGGTATCAAAAGACCTTTAGCAAATTAACCTACAGAATGTATCTGGATCTTCTGAACAACTTTAGTCTAAATACGAATTGCTACTAAAACATTTCTTACATTACAAGTTGTGTATTAAGATTGCATTCTTCAAAAATGATCACTGTCTTCTGGGCGTCTTTTTAGGAATGTTATGACCTAAGGAATCAATTTCTCCAGTTTGTTTTTTTTAACCTTAAGTTTTTTTTGAAAAGTTTATTATTTTTTTGGTTTTATGTTAATGTCATTTTGTATTAGCAAGGTGCACCACTTCTTTGTTTGGTTTTCAAGTCGTTTGTTACCTAGGCAATGTTTCCCTCAATTCTTCGGGACAGTGCCACAATGATGTGAATATTTAAAAATTTTTCTTTTTACTTCCAATTTATCCGAGATAGATAAAACCTTTGAACTCTGTGTGGATATTTTCTTTGACTTTATTTGCTTAAAAAGATCTTTCTTCCTGATTTTTGACTATGATTATATATTTTGATAGATAGATTTACATTCTGGTTAACAAATGTTGCGCATCTCTTCCAATCCTTTTCAAAAATCTCTCACTCTAGGTCAGGCATGACACTGAGGACTTTGCTAAAAGAAAAATACCTCATTTGCCAAATTTTCCTCCATTATCTAGTACAGAGTTGCTTTTGCTGGTAAAGAAAGTATGTTACTTTTATGTTCTTAATCATTTTATCACTTTAGAACCATGGTATTTTGTTTTTCAAGCATTTGACTATTTTTCACATTGTGTTTGTAATGTCTTGTCACTGCTATTTTGCTTTCATGAGTGCCTCCATATTGTTTATAGTTACAACACTCGTTGCTGGTCACATCAGTGTCACATTTGAAGTTGCTGATTGTACCCTTTCAAAGACAGCGGTGCCAAGATACCAGTATCCTAGCTTTGGGATAAATCTAAAACCTGATGTGTGTCTCATGTTTGTTGGTTTTTTTTTGCGTATTTTCACTAATGATCATCCTGCTTTTTCAGGCTCATCACAACAAATACATTCTAAGCTAATATAAGAAGCATGTAGGAATTGCATGTTAAGTAAAAATCTCACGTAAGCAATGGAAGATCATTCTAGTTGTCATTTTCTAAAAGAAGTGATTTAACCTCTTTGGGAATCTTTATCTTGTCATTTACAAAATCCATGGCAGTATGTGAAAAACATTTCGTTCATTCTGTCCAGCTTACTCTTTATATATGCTTGGTGTCTTTTGCATGTGTTTATGTACTTTAATATGAAGTGATTTCCACCATAGTCTGACACAACCAGAGCTACTCTACAGTGGTCTTCACAATCACCAGCAATATTTCCAATGTATTTTTCCTGTGCTCAAAGACATCCCCATTTTGTAGTTGGTCTTCTGTTCAGTCTTCTCACAGAATTTTATCATTTAATGGTTTATCACATTTGGTTGGTGCTAAAACAAATAACTGGAGGAAGCCATTATTCAAAGATGAGAAGAAAAATTAGGCAAATGGATGGCTTTGTAACTGAAATTAAAATTTCTTATAAAAGTGCATAGCAACTCAGCATAAGCACAAAATTGTCACTTTTTTGACAGATAATATACCAAAATATTTAACCTATTAATAAATTAGACATTTTTAATGCTTTATATTTTTAGTTTATCTACATCAAGCTTTATTTTATTTTACCTTCTGAAAACATCTACAATGTAATATATAAATTATGTGCAACATAAAGTATACAGTAAGACTGTCATCCTAACCAATAATTCAGAATTGAATAGTTCATATTAGAGATATGCATTAGCTCAAATATATTTAAATACAGCTAAAAAAATGGTGGCTACTTGTTTATTACAACACTTACATTGAAGGTAGAGTCATGAAAACTATTGACATCCTAATTTTACAATGAAATATTTATCGAGCTTACTTAAATTCATCAAGGTGTAGTACTTTAGTTAAAAACGTACAATGTGTTGAATATTGTTAGAATCTCAGTACCAATAAAGGTGCTGTATTTAATAAGATAAAAAAAAGAAAGAAATCCTGTTAACCCCTAGATCTCCTCTCATTTTCAAATATACAGTATATGTAATGTGGTCTTCTTTTCCTTGCAAACCATAGTTGCTGCTTAGACGAAATTAATACACAGAGGAAAACCTTCGCTTGCCTGGTCACTGCCAGACATTAACCAGAAGCAAGATGTGCAAATAGTCTTTATGTTACCACTTGCCAGGTATATTGGAACATTGCTAGCAGGCAGATGTTTACACTGCAATGAATTAGTTCAAAATGATTTAGTACATTAAAGCACAAAAACAAGAAATGAACTCAATTCTACATAAAAGAGAGAGGCTTTAACCTTTCTAGCCTATTACAACACAGGCTTCACAACAAACAACAAAAAGAGATTAAAACTATATACAACATGGTTGGCCATGCCATGAAAGCAGGAATGTGAGGAAAAAGTAGAAAATGACACCTTTATTTCCAGATATTTGTACACGAGTGCTTTAAACTTTTAGAACAGTGCCACTTTCTGAGTTCTTTTCTCCACTTTAGATGAGCATAACCTTAGGAACAAATTAACATCACATATACTTAAAAACTATAAAATGTAATAGTTTATTTTATGTCACCTGTATTTAATAACAAAATTATTCCTGAAGCCCACGACATCCCCAAAATCTTGGTTTGGTCTTCAGAGATGACTTGCCATGGCTTTGCTGCAGTCATTTTCAGTGGCAGTTTATAGAGCTTTCTAACTTAAACAATATTTTCAACAAGACAAAGCAACTGCATTTGAATCAGGACACTGACTAGAGCAATATGAGGTTTTTTTTTTTTTTGGTTACAGAACAGTGCGTTTTAGATTAGGTTGAAAACATTATTATTTGAAATTATTTTTCTACTATAATACTGTTTCATCATCAACAAAGATGCACAAGCTGCCCCATAAGTATTCCCAAGTTTTGACATTGCAATTCCTTATTTTTCCCTCATAAAGTCGTCAGTTTTGGATTTTCTTCAATTAGTTCCATTCCTTACTTGTAATTTTATCTCGTAGAAATGTACCTTTATTTCTTATTCTTTTGGAAAAAAGAAGACTGCTATTCTATCAACATTGCAATGTGAGGTGGTTTGTGGTTTCTGAGAACAGTTGCTTAAGATTTATTTCTTTGCAGCTGTAAGTTTTCTACCTGTAGCCTCATTTATTGACAGTTTCCAAAATAGTTACTAATTGCAGTTTTTGGAAAGTTCAAACATTAACTATAATACGTACACAAAATTTTCCCCAGTTTATGTACCTTTGTTTCAAAAGATTTAATGAAATTCAAATCAAAAACTGTTCACACAAAAATGAACAAAAATTTGAAAATACATGTACAAAAAAGGGGAAAATATTAAAAAAGGGTAAAATATCTTCTTACTAATAATGATTCAGTTTAAGGCTTGCATATCTTGGTTACATTTCTTTAAGTTCTTGTAAAATCACAACATCATTACACAATTGTTCTGTGATATACAGTCATAAAACTGTATGCCTTTATACCTTTCCATTTGGAAGCAATCTAATTAAATCTATCTAACAGATATTATGTGTTAAGACTTCAGAGAGAGGTCAGAAAAATGTATGAGAGATAAGATGAAACCAAAGCAAATGGTCAAAACAGGGGATAAAAGAGAGAAATGGTAAAACTAGAAGTCCTAAGTTCAAAACCAAAATCAATCCCAAAAGATACTCAAATCAAAACACTTAGATAAATGTAAGACTGCTGGATTTGACTTTTAAGTGGTCAAACTGATTATGTCACCAGGAATGATTCACATGACAACAGGTGACATACTAAACTTAACATAATGATGCATGGAAGTACAATAAAATAGCCCCGAGAAAGGCCAGGGGAAATTGTGAACAACAAAATAAAGAATATGAATTAAAAAACTATGCCAGAAAACAAATCCATGGGTACGAAAATCCTAGAACATATGTTTATATTATTTGTATCGTTTCATTGCAAATGGGAGTTGCAACAATAAGTTTCTAACTAACTGACTGACATCTTTCTGTTGTTACACCAGAATTTAAGCTGATTGACAAGCTATCTTATACAGACAAATCTTCTACAATATACAGTACTGTTGAAAAGTTTTAGGCAGGTGTGAAAAAATGCTGTAAACAAAGAATGCTTTCAAAAATGGAAGTGTTAATCATGTATTTTCATCAATCAACAAAACGCAGTGAATGAACAAAAGAGAAATCTAAATCAAATCAATATTTGGTGTGACCACCCTTTGCCTTCAAAACAGCATCAATTCTTCTAGGTACACTTGCACACAGTTTTTGAAGGAACTCTGCTGGTAGGTTGTTCCAAACATCTTGGAGAACTAACCACAGATCTTCTGTGGATGTAGGCTTCCTCTCATCCTTCTGTCTCTTCATGTAATCCCAGACACACTCGATGATGTTGAGATCAGGGCTCTGTTGGGGCCATACCATCACTTCCAGGACTTCTTGTTCTTCTTTACGCTGAAGATAGTTCTTAATGACTTTGGCTGTATGTTTGGGGTTGTTGTCCTGCTGCAGAATAAATTTTGGGCCAATCATACGCATCCCTGATGGTATTGCATGATGGATATGTATCTGCCTGTATTTCTCAGCATTGAGAACACCATTAATCCTGACCAAATCTCCAACTCCATTTGCAGAAATGCAGCCCCAAACGTTCAAGGAACCTCCACCATGCTTTACTATTGCCTGCAGACACTCATTATTGTACCGCTCTCCAGCCCTTCGACGAACAAATTGCCTTCTGCTATAGCCAAATATTTCAAATTTTGACTCATCAGTCCAGAGCACCTGCTGCCATTTTTCTGCACCCCAGTTCCTATGTTTTCGTGCATACTTGAGTCGCTTGGCCTTGTTTCCACATCGGAGGTATGGCTTTTTGGCTGCAACTCTTCCATGAAGACCACTTCTGGCCAGACTTCTCCGGACAGTAGATGGGTGTACCTGGGTCCCACTGGTTTCTGCCAGTTCTGAGCTGATGGCACTGCTGGACATCTTCCGATTTCAAAGGGTAATAAGCTTGATGTGTCTTTCATCTGCTGCACTAAGTTTCCTTGGCCGACCATGCATCTACGATCCTCAACGTTGCCCGTTTCTTTGTGCTTCTTCAAAAGAGCTTGAACAGCACATCTTGAAACCCCAGTCTGCTTTGAAATCTTTGTCTGGGAGAGACCTTGCTGATGCAGCATAACTACCTTGTGTCTTGTTACTGTGCTCAATCTTGCCATGACATGAAACTGTCTTCCACAACGTCACCTTGGTAGCAGAGTTTGGCTGTTCCTCACCCAGTTTTAAGCCTCCTACACAGCTGTTTCTGTTTCAGTTGATGACTGTGTTTCAACCTACGTGTGACATTGATGATCATTAGCACCTGTTTGGTATAATTGATCCCTGACTTAGTGCAAGTGTACCTGTAACAATATAAGAAAGGCAAAACACCAAGTAGTAACACCAAATATTGATTTAATTTAGATTTTTCTTTTGTTCGCTCATTTTGCATTTTGTAAATTGATAACAATAAACAATCATTATTTATATTTCTGAAAGCATTCTTTGTTTACAGCATTTTCTCACACCTGCCTAAAACTTTTGCACAGTACTGTATGTAGCTACAGAAAACTTATATTCTGTTTTAATTAAAAAAACCTGATGTGAATTTAAAATGAATTTTCTAGGATTTAAACTTAACTCGAATTGCTAACTTTACAAATATTTTCTTTCTTTTTAAATGGGTTAAAAATGAAAATTAGTGAAACCTAGTTTCCATGTCATAGTCCTGACTAAGAATGTATTTTAGGCATTCTAACTGCCTGTTTATCTCTTATACATAGTTCTCTATAACCTTCATGTTGACTTAGACCTACTGACCCTAAAGCTCATAGGCATGTTCAGTGCAAAAGAAAACACCTGCCCAATAAGTAACATAGTGTAGCTTACACTGGTCGATAAATGTAACAGAATAAAAAATAAGTAATAACAATAGATATACAGTAATCCCTCCTCCATCGCAGGGGTTGCGTTCCAGAGCCACCCGCGAAATAAGAAAATCCGCGAAGTAGAAACCATATGTTTATATGGTTATTTTTATATTGTCATGCTTGGGTCACAGATTTGCGCAGAAACACAGGAGGTTGTAGAGAGACAGGAACGTTATTCAAACACTGCAAACAAACATTTGTCTCTTTTTCAAAAGTTTAAACTGTGCTCCATGACTAGACAGAGATGACAGTTCAATCTCACAATTAAAAGAATGCAAACATATCTTCCTCTTCAAAGGAGTGCGTGTCAGGAGCACAGAATGTCACATAGATAGAGAAAACAATCTCTAGCAAACAAATCAATAGGGCTGTATGGCTTTTAAGTATGCGAAGCACCGCGGCACAAAGCTGTTGAAGGCGGCAGCTCACACCCCCTCCGTCAGGAGCAGAGAGAGAGAGAGAGAGAGAGAGAGAGAGAGAGAGAGAGAGAGAGAGAGAGAGAGAGAGAGAGACAGAGTTTGTTTTTCAGTCAAAAATCAATACGTGCCCTTCGAGCTTTTAAGTATGCGAAGCACCGTGCAGCATGTCGTTTCAGGAAGCAGCTGCACAAAAGATAGCAACGTGAAGATAATCTTTCAGCATTTTTAGACGAGCGTCCGTATCGTCTAGGTGTGCGAACAGCCCCCCTGCTCAATCCCCATACGTCAGGATCAGAGAAAGTCAGCGCAAGAGAGACAGAGAAAAGTAAGTTGGGTAGCTTCTCAGCCATCTGCCAATAGCGTCCCTTGTATGAAATCAACTGGGCAAACCAACTGAGGAAGCATGTACCAGAAATTAAAAGACCCATTGTCCGCAGAAATCCGCGAACCAGCAAAAAATCCGCGATATATATTTAAATATGTTAACATATAAAATCCGCAATGTTTTGAAGCCGCGAAAGGCGAAGCGCGATATAGCGAGGGATCACTGTAGATAAATCAACAATATCAAGTTAATATAGTATCAGTATAAAATATATAAATATCACTGCAGCAGGGATAGGCTGAATTGGATTAAGAGGGTCTGAGAATGTTATGTTGTGTTTTATTAGGCATAGACATTCAACATGTACCTATAGAACAACTAACAACCTGAAAATCAATTTTAAAAGTAATGAAAATGTAAAACAAGGGCAATGGACAACATAACATTTATCATATGTATTGTACAGGGAGATTCACTCGAAAGAGGCCAGAATATTCTGTAATAACTCTCACTAGGATGAAGCAATCTGAATGAAACAAAGTGCAATGTGCTCCTCAGTATATGGAGTTTCGAACAAGCTGGGATGCCCCTGCATCGGAGCAATGAGGTAGGCACCGGACAGCCGTTGTGATGTTTAACCTCCGTTTGCAACTTTTGGGTGCAGACCACTCATACCCCTTCACTCAGTCACTCGACTTCTCATCAGGATGGTGGTGTACAGCATTGAGCAGCACATCTTCATGGTGTGAACCTATTGAGTCACCAGTTAATTTACAACCAAATATTTGGGGCCTCTTTCAAGTGAATCTTCCTGTAGATATACATGATACATCTGGTTTTAGGATAACCAAACATGACAGTACATAACGTGTTCAATAACTACATCAAACTAAATTTAAATAAAAGGCATCTTAAAAAAAAATTGTGATTGAACTATTTGCTTGTCACTTTATTACTTATTACTTTGAGAAACAACACAAGTAAATAGGGCTGGATATAGATAGATAGATAGATAGATAGATAGATAGATAGATAGATAGATAGATAGATAGATAGATAGATAGATAGATAGATAGATAGATAGATAGATAGATAGATAGATAGATAGATAGATAGATAGATAGATAGATAGATAGATAGATAGATAGATAGATAGATAGATAGATAGATAGATAGATAGATAGATAGATAGATAGATAGATAGATAGATAGATAGATAGATAGATAGATAGATAGATAGATAGATAGATAGATAGATAGATAGATAGATAGATAGATAGATAGATAGATAGATAGATAGATAGATAGATAGATAGATAGATAGATAGATAGATAGATAGATAGATAGATAGATAGATAGATAGATAGATAGATAGATAGATAGATAGATAGATAGATAGATAGATAGATAGATAGATAGATAGATAGATAGATAGATAGATAGATAGATACTTTATTAATCCCAATGGGAAATTCACATTCTTCAGCAGCAGCATACTGATACAATAAATAATATTAAATTAAAGAATGATAATAATACAGGTGAAAAAAAAAACAGACAATAACTTTGTATAATGTTAAATGTTAACGTTTACCCCCCCTGGTGGAATTAAAGAGTCGCATAGTTTGGGGGAGGAACGATCTCCTCAGTCTGTCAGTGGAGCAGGACAGTGACAGCAGTCTGTCGCTGAAGCTGCTCTTCTGTCTGGAGATGACATTATTTAGTGGATATCAGCACTGATGTTCCGATTCGATTCAATTCACAATGCCTCGATTTCATTCGGTATCAATTTTATCTTCACTGAATTAGTATGCACTGATATATTTGAAGTGGTGATTTTTTTTTTTTTTTAAATTACTTAGATATGCATAAAGAATATTAATATAATGTGACAAATTTCAGTAACACTTTATTTGAGGGGTTTCTACACAGTGCCTTCATAACATATGCATAATCATTGATTGACATTTAAGAAGAAATACTTGATTGATAATGAACAGTTTTATAATGCACTGGTGAGGCCTCACCATTACTGTATGCAGTTTTGGTCTCCAGGCTACAAAATGGACATAGCAGCAATAGAAAATGTCCAGAGAAGAGTAACTGGGATCATACCAGGGCTACAGGGGATGAATTATGAGGAAAGATTAAAAGAGCTGTGCCTTTTCAATTTAAAAAAAGAACATTAAGGGCGACATAATTGAAATGTTTAAAATTATGAAGGGAATTAGGACAGTGGATCAAGACTTATTTTAAAATGAGTTCATCAAGAACATGGGGACACAGCTGGAAACTTATCGAGGGTAATTTCACTCAGACATCATCAGGCTTTTATTTACACAGAGAACCATAGACACTTGGAATAAGCTACCAAGTAGCGTGGTAGACATTAAGACTTTAGGACCTTTCAAAACTAGACTTGATTTTTTTTATTAGAACAATTACAGTAAGTGGATAGGTCTAGTGAGCTTTGTTGGGCTAAATGTCCTGTCTAGATTGTTCTAATGCTTTAAATGTTTAACATATGTATTACCGCATCAGAGTCCACATATATTAAGGGAGATACCTGTTAGCCCAATATATTCCCTATTGGACATTTAAAATAATCTTGAATAAATTGAAATTAAAGATACAGTGTATCTTTCTATAATTCTACAAGTTACACGTATCTTCAGTTCCTCACTTGTAGCAGTCACGTTAATCAGTCTTGAAAATATATCCTGATAGTCCTCAGACAAAAAGGAAGCATTTTAAAATGAGGATCTAGAGCTGACACTTGTTGACAGCAGAACTGAATGAATGGAACATAAAAGAAAAAGAACTGGCCTTCGTGACTGATAATGCCGCTATTATGGAGGTACTTCAAGTTGGCTGCTTTGAGCATATGCTCACTTTTATATCACAGGCTGTTCTTAAAACAACAATTGTCCAGTGTAGATGCCACATGGGCTGGAGAGGGAGCATACCTGGAAAGAAGCACCGGAAAGGGTGGACAGACAGCCCATTAAAATAAAGGATATCGCTGGGGTTGTTTTTATTCCCCCAGCACGCTAGATGGAAGCAGCCCTGGTTATCTGCGCCCAGTGGGAAGTCAGCAGGGCATGGTGGGAAATGTAGTCTGGCAGGGCAGCCCTGCTGGGGTCACGGAGTACCGCAAGAGGGCGCTGCAGTGAGGCAAGCTCCCTACTGTGATGGACTTCCGTGTAACCCGGAAGTACTTCTGGGTCTGTAATAAAAGGGACTGCACACCCTTATCCAGGCAAGTCGGAGCTGGGAGGTAGTGGAGCAACGCTTCAGTGGAGGAGGGCAGTGCAGTGGCGAGAAAATTATTGTGAGGAGAAAAAAACCCTGTGTTTTTGTGCTTATTGTGATATATTTGAGAGGTGCAGGTTAATAAATCAACCTTTATTTGAACCAGTGACTGTGCTTGAGTGTTCGTGTTGGGGTTTGGGCTTGCTGACAAACCGGGTTTCCATCACACCAGTTGATTTGTAGGGTGAGGCATGTTGTTGGGTCACTTATCTTTACAGAGAAAAACTGCTATAGATTCTGTTATTTTTGGGCACGATGCAAATTAAATGGAAGCTTGGAGCTACCCGTCTCAAGCGTAGACTGCTTAGAATCTACTCATATGAATGTTGTCTGAGATTAAATTTATGGGTGACGTCGGGATAAATGATTTCTCATATTTGTTGTGTTACAACAATAATTAATGCCTGAGTTGCACAGCTTACATATGGCTTTGCTTTTATCCAGTTTTTTTTTTTTACCAACATACTTCTTGAATCTGTAGTAAGTCCACACATCTGATTTAAGTGTCTAAGACGCTGATTTCAACAAAGATAAGCAAAAACCTACATTCAGTAATTGAGGAGGATAAAGATTCACAAGATCTGATATTGAATCTCTTAAACGAAAAAATATAATTTTTACCCAGGCCTAATAATAAAACACACTGCCATTATCATTAAGACTCTACTCAGGTTCATAATCACTAAACAATTCCCTTCAATTACATTCTTACTGTAGACAAACCATTCCAGAGTAGCACGACTCTTCTCCCTAAATGTATAGTAATGTTATTAATGTAAATTAAATCATTGTACACATAAAAAAGATAAGTTTTAAACCATGTAACACTGTAAACTTCGTAGTTACACAATTCTAAATTTATATAATGATAACCAAGATGAAAAATAGGCAGCCTGGCGATCCATCAGGATCATAAATCATAAAGTTTCTATGAATCTGGCAAGGCCCTTTTAAAATATATTACATTATGTAAGCAAATATTATTCAAAAACATAGTTGTTCATTTGAATCATTTTATGTTTGTATTGTTATAGAATGAATGACAGGATTCAGCTGTTAAAAAGCTAAAATAGAAGCCTTACCTTTTTCACTGACGCTTTCACTTTCAATTTCTACATCTTCACAGCTTGTGTACTCAGGTGTCGATCCACCTTCCTCTTCTGAGCTACTGACTGACATCTGCCTTATATTGCCCCTTTTAGTTTTGTAAGGCTTGGGTGGGGGAGGCCTCAGTGATTCAGACTGGTCCGAACTAAGAGAATCATTCCTCAACATGCTTTCCATTTTTTCCCTTTTGGTTTTACGAATCATAGCAGCAGAACTTGGATCTAGATGCAAATGTTTTTTACTCCAGTCCTGGTCCTTTGATTCAGAATGCTGGATTGAACATCTTTGTGTAGGTGGACTGTGATTTGAAACTTGTTTAGTAACAGAAATTTGAATATCCCCAGTTCTTTCAATTGAGTAAGATCTTTGATTTTCCATTGGTGACTTTCGCTCTTCTGTCCCTTTCATTTGAGACCTTTTTGCCAATCGGTTCTCTGGAACTTCTGACTTGTCCAACTCTGCATTTGCCAAAGCAACATCGCTATGCCTTCTCTCATGCCGTGCTTTGGATACTTTCGCATGAATGAGCATTTGCTGCTCTTCAGGGTGAGGCTTAACAGGATATCTGGCTAAATTAGGGTCACTACGGTACCGTGTTTGAAACTCTTCCTCTTTTCTTTGTCTCTCTTGCTCAACTTTTTTACTTTCCTCATTGGCATTTTGATGATCCTGTAATCTAGCTTTCCCCAAATGTCTGTTCTCATTATGATTCTTGTCTTCTCTGTCCTCATTCTGCTTATCAGTCTGCTGAGTGACAGTCTTTGGAGTACGTTTTCTTTCATTCTTTTGACCTCCTTTTCCATTCTGTTCTGTAGTTAGTAAGGGCTTTTTCCTGGGAATAATGGACAAAAACTGAGTTTTAGCTAAGTAATTAAATATCAACTTTATATTGTTACAGTGACAGATGTTAAAAAATCTCTTGTCTATTTAGACACTGCTATGCAAACAAAACTAACAAAAAACTGTTCACCATTTTCAGCCAATTGATCAATGTTTCTATAACAAAAACAATGAGAATTTACAATTCTAACAAAACGAAATGAAAACAGATCTCAGATAAGTTCAACATTTTATTCTTAGCTCAGTATCTAAATAGATACAAAAACCTAATACTATGTCAAAAATCTAAATCAAAGTTAAAAACTGCTTAAGCATTTTTTATAAAACTCATGCATAATTCATTTGCTCTAATATCTAACAAATTTACAATTTCCTTTATTTGTTGTTTGTTTACATTTTTCAATGTCATATTTGTATTTTAATAATCAATTAACTAGAATAAGGCTGTTCTTAAGAATAAAACATTTGAATCATATTTCAAAACGTGGTATCCAGAATACATAGATGCTTCTTTAATTAGGCCACCAGGGAAATAAAAACTCCTGATCACAAGTAAGTTAGAAAGTTACCAAAATATGATAAAAACATTCCCCCTTTAAGAAGCACTTAAACTTTGAAATATAAAAAATAACATCAACATTATCAAGAGTTTTACTGGGTAAAAATGTATATAAAGTTAGTTAGAAATATTCCCCAACCAGTGTTGGCTCTTGCCAGGATAGGCTCCAGCACCACACAATCCTGAATTAGATTAAGCAAGTTCACAATGTTTTCAATTCATCGATAAGGTTAAATGAAGTACTTTTTATGTTAAAGTTACGGCTTTACATTCATTATATATACATAATTAATTTATCACATGAAATAGTGTTCTAAAGTGAAGCAATTTTTTCTTTAATAAATTTTTTAAAAATATTTGGCCTACTCCTGCACTTTAAAATGGAGGTGAAAGGTATTGAGGTCCAAACCAGAAAACAAGTCTTACAAATTATCTAACTTGTCCACATTGAAGCAGCAAAGGCTTTGTTTTGAGAAAATGTGCCTTCTGCATTTCTGAGGCATGTTTGTGACAACAAACGTAAACTACAAGTAATACGTGTTATCACATATTCTTGGTACTATTTTCTTGAGGTAAGGATGTGTTTATTATTTTCTTGTCTGCAATGGATGGCCATCATGGATGGAGCTTTGACATTTGCCCCAATGCACGCCTAATGCTAGCACAGATACTGAATCATATGGAAGCTTATTCCTGCCACTCAAAAGTGTTATCACAATAATTATTGTTATTTTGCAAAATATTGCCTGCTGTCACTAGTGTCATTGTTCATGTGCATAACGTACAATCAAAAACTGAAAATATGTTAGACATATAGACATACAAATAGACATACATTTATGTTAACCAGGTACAAGTTTAGTAAATTTGGTAGAGAAGTTTCGACATATGCAGAGCTGTAGCACAGAGAAGTCATTCCTGTTTCACAGCGCCAGGGTCTGGATAGTGTCTGTACATGCTCCCTCTGCATTTATGGAAAATGTTTGGTATGAGTCAGTTAGTTTTAACCTGTTTTAATACTGAATACTGGAAATGTGTCAGTGTTGCCTGTCAATTGCCAAAACATTTAGTCCTTCATGTGCTGTCAAGTAAACACCTATTCCCTTTATTTCAGGTATAGTCTTTACACTTCCATATGTAATAAGCTATAAGTGACCGAATTACATTTTTTTGGTGATTATTGTCTAGTTGTGTACAGAATAAAGAGAGCAATTTACATATGTGTATAAGCTTTCAATTAAAGTCAATAATAAGTGTTTGCAGATGATTTATCAAGGTGGAAAGTACACACTGGAAGAAACCGCCCAATACCCGGAGGCTGAAGGGTTGCTACGGAGGAAAACAAGTAGTGAAGTGCAAAGCCAGTGACCTTTATAAATGACTAAATCTCACAGAAATGTTTTTTTTCCTTCCATCCTAAAGCAAAATTCATACACTTTTATGGAATACGTGTGCTATCTCAAGACACGGATTAATAGTCATTTAATAACACTTGTCTTCAAAAATGGACATATTCAGTAAGTTTAAGGCTTTTTTGTCACTTTGGGCACAGGTACCCTTCACCTTCATTTTAAAGAAAAGGCTAGATATTTTTTAAAATGTATAAGAGAGACTTCTTTTTAAAACACAATTACATGTGGCAAATTAATATATACAATAGTTGTGAAAAAATACCTTGAAAAAATAATGAACGTATCCTTTGATGTTATAGCCCATATGTTAATTTACATTACTCATGTGAGGCTGCCAGAATGATGAGAGATCTATGTGAATATTGCAGTAAGTGTTCATGATTTGGTCAACGCTTGCCTGACAATACTCATTGAAAAAAGATTTGGCAGAGGATTGAGTCCTGGTCTTTCTGCAAAATGATTCACGGACCATGAATTATGTTATGCCTTTACTTTATTTTCACTGGCTAATTTTAAAGCTCTCAATAGCGGCATGCCTAACTATGGTATGTCAGTTTTTGGGAATGCACATCTTCACTATTAGTGTAAATACTTTGAAAACGTAATATAAATTGTAGGAGTGGAATAGGCATCCCAGTCAGATTGGAGGTTGTTTCATTACCTGGACTGGAGGTCAGCACGACACTAGGTGGCAGTGGTCCTCAGATGGTAACCCAATCAGGGTCTTGGCAGTATGAAAGTGCAGCCCTGTTAGGGTCCCTAGGGATTGATACAGGGCGCTGTTGGGGGGACACATTCCTACATATTCTAAGGCCCGGAAGTGCTTCCTCAAGGACACAACGTGGCACTGGAACCATTCCATGTCCAACATAAAAGGAGTCCGCTGCCTCACATCAGGGAATTAGAGTTGGGAGGCAGTGGGCAAAACTCAGCGGAGAATGGAAGGAGGAAGATTTGTTGGTTTATCATTTATTTGATGAATTTATTGAGACTGATTGCTGGAAAGAAGTGTATTGCTGTGTCTTGGGTTTGAGGTTTGGTGGTGCCCTCCTTGTGGTCACAACAGATATAGCTAC